>NC_046987.1:23094605-23219605 GCF_009769545.1 Cyclopterus lumpus
CCTCGTGTCTTTGTGTCCTCGTGTCTTTGTCCTCGTGTCTTCGTGTCCTCGCGTCTTCGTGTCTTCGTGTCCTCGTCAGTCTGTGTCCTCGTGTCTTCGTGTCCTCGTGTCTTCATGTCCTCATGTCTTTGTCCTCGTGTCTTCGTGTCCTCATGTCTTCATGTCCTCATGTCTTTGTGTCCTTGTGTCTTCATGTCCTCATGTCCTCGCATCTTCATGTCTTCGTGTCCTCATGTCTTTGTGTCCTTGTGTCTTCATGTCCTCATGTCCTCGCATCTTCATGTCTTCGTGTCCTCATGTCTTCGTGTCCTCGCGTCTTTGTGTCCTCGTGTCCTCGCGTCCTCGTGTCTTCATGTCTTCGTGTCCTCATGTCCTCATGTCTTCGTGTCTTCATGTCTTCGTGTCCTCGTGTCTTCGTGTCCTCATGTCTTCGTGTCCTCGTGTCCTCATGTCTTCATGTCCTCATGTCTTTGTGTCCTTGTGTCTTCATGTCCTCGTTTCCTCATGTCTTCATGTCCTCATGTCTTCGTGTCTTCATGTCTTTGTGTCCTTGTGTCTTCATGTCCTCATGTCCTCGCATCTTCATGTCTTCGTGTCCTCGTGTCTTTGTGTCCTCGTGTCTTTGTGTCCTCGTGTCCTCGCGTCCTCGTGTCTTCATGTCTTCGTGTCCTCATGTCCTCATGTCTTCGTGTCTTCATGTCTTCGTGTCCTCGTGTCTTCGTGTCCTCATGTCTTCGTGTCCTCGTGTCCTCATGTCTTCATGTCCTCATGTCTTTGTGTCCTTGTGTCTTCATGTCCTCGTTTCCTCATGTCTTCATGTCCTCATGTCTTCGTGTCTTCATGTCTTTGTGTCCTTGTGTCTTCATGTCCTCATGTCCTCGCATCTTCATGTCTTCGTGTCCTCGTGTCTTTGTGTCCTCGTGTCTTCGTGTCCTCGCGTCTTTGTGTCTTTGTGTCCTTGTGTCTTTGTGTCCTCGTGTCCTCGCGTCTTCGTGTCCTCGTGTCTTCATGTCCTCGCATCTTCATGTCTTCGTGTCCTCGTGTCTTTGTGTCCTCGTGTCCTCGTGTCTTCGTGTCCTCGCGTCTTTGTGTCTTTGTGTCCTTGTGTCTTTGTGTCCTCGTGTCCTCGCGTCTTCGTGTCCTCGTGTCTTCATGTCTTCGTGTCCTCATGTCCTCATGTCTTCGTGTCCTTGTGTCTTCGTGTCCTCGTGTCTTCATGTCTTCGTGTCCTTGTGTCTTCGTGTCCTCGCGTCTTTGTGTCCTTGTGTCCTCGTGTCCTCGCGTCTTCGTGTCCTCGTGTCTTCATGTCTTCGTGTCCTCATGTCTTCGTGTCCTTGTGTCTTCGTGTCTTCGTGTCCTCGTGTCTTCGTGTCCTCGTGTCCTCGCGTCTTCGTGTCCTCGTGTCTTCGTGTCCTCGTGTCTTCGTGTCTTCATGTCTTCGTGTCTTCGTGTCCTCGTGTCTTTGTCCTTGTGTCTTCGTGTCCTCATGTCTTCGTGTCCTCGTGTCTTTGTGTCCTTGTGTCTTCATGTCCTCATGTCCTCATGTCTTCGTGTCTTCATGTCCTCATGTCTTTGTGTCCTTGTGTCTTCATGTCCTCATGTCCTCGCATCTTCATGTCTTCGTGTCCTCATGTCTTCGTGTCCTCGCGTCTTCGCATCTTTGTGTCCTCGTGTCTTTGTGTCCTCGTGTCTTCGTGTCCTCGTGTCTTCGTGTCCTCGCGTCTTCGTGTCCTCATGTCCTCATGTCTTCGTGTCCTTGTGTCTTTGTGTCTTCGTGTCCTCGTGTCTTCGTGTCCTCGTGTCTTCGTGTCCTTGTGTCCTCGTGTCTTTGTGTCCTTGTGTCTTCATGTCCTCATGTCCTCGTGTCCTCATGTCTTCATGTCCTCATGTCTTTGTGTCCTTGTGTCTTCATGTCCTCATGTCCTCGCATCTTCATGTCTTCGTGTCCTCATGTCTTTGTGTCCTCGTGTCTTCGTGTCCTCGCGTCTTTGTGTCCTCGTGTCTTCGTGTCTTCGTGTCTTCGTGTCCTCGTGTCTTCGTGTCCTCGTGTCTTCATGTCCTCATGTCTTCGTGTCCTTGTGTCTTCGTGTCCTCGTGTCTTCGTGTCCTCATGTCCTCGTGTCTTTGTGTCCTCATGTCTTCGTGTCCTTGTGTCTTCGTGTCCTCGTGTCTTCATGTCTTCGTGTCTTCGTGTCCTCGTGTCTTCGTGTCCTTGTGTCTTCATGTCTTCATGTCCTCGTGTCTTCATGTCCTCATGTCTTCATGTCCTCATGTCTTCGTGTCCTTGTGTCTTCATGTCTTCATGTCTTCATGTCCTCGTGTCTTTGTGTCCTCATGTCTTCGTGTCCTCATGTCCTCGTGTCTTCATGTCCTCATGTCTTCGTGTCTTTGTGTCCTCATGTCTTCGTGTCTTCATGTCTTCATGTCCTCGTGTCTTCATGTCTTCATGTCCTCGTGTCTTCATGTCCTCGTTTCTTCATGTCCTCATGTCTTCGTGTCTTCATGTCCTCGTGTCTTCATGTCTTCGTGTCTTCATGTCTTCATGTCCTCGTGTTTTTGTGTCCTCATGTCTTCGTGTCCTCATGTCTTCGTGTCTTCATGTCTTCATGTCTTCATGTCCTCGTGTCTTCATGTCTTCGTGTCTTCATGTCTTCATGTCCTCGTGTCTTCATGTCTTCATGTCTTCGTGTCTTCATGTCTTCATGTCTTCATGTCCTCATGTCTTCATGTCCTCGTGTCTTCGTGTCCTCATGTCCTTGTGTCTTCGTGTCCTCGTGTCTTCATGTCTTCATGTCCTCATGTCTTCGTGTCCTTGTGTCTTCATGTCCTCGTGTCTTCATGTCTTCATGTCTTCATGTCTTCATGTCCTCATGTCTTCGTGTCCTTGTGTCTTCATGTCTTCATGTCCTCGTGTCTTCGTGTCCTCATGTCCTCGTGTCTTCGTGTCCTTGTGTCATGTCCTCGTGTCTTCATGTCTTCATGTCCTCGTGTCTTCGTGTCCTTGTGTCTTCATGTCCTTGTGTCTTCATGTCTTCATGTCTTCATGTCCTCATGTCCTCGTGTCTTCGTGTCCTTGTGTCATGTCTTCATGTCCTCATGTCTTCGTGTCCTTGTGTCTTCATGTCCTCGTGTCTTCATGTCTTCATGTCTTTGTGTCCTTGTGTCTTCATGTCTTCATGTCCTCGTGTCTTCGTGTCCTCATGTCTTCATGTCCTCGTGTCTTCATGTCTTCATGTCCTCGTGTCTTCATGTCTTCATGTCCTCATGTCTTCGTGTCCTTGTGTCTTCATGTCTTCATGTCCTCGCGTCTTCGTGTCCTCATGTCTTCATGTCCTCGTGTCTTCGTGTCCTCATGTCTTCATGTCCTCGTGTCTTCATGTCTTCATGTCCTCGTGTCTTCGTGTCCTCATGTCTTCATGTCCTCGTGTCTTCATGTCTTCATGTCCTCGTGTCTTCGTGTCCTTGTGTCTTCATGTCTTCGTGTCCTCATGTCTTTGTGTCCTCGTGTCTTCATGTCCTCATGTCCTCGTGTCCTCATGTCTTCATGTCCTCGTGTCTTCATGTCTTCATGTCCTCATGTCCTCGTGTCCTCATGTCTTCATGTCCTCATGTCTTCGTGTCTTCATGTCTTCATGTCCTCGCGTCTTCGTGTCTTCATGTCTTCATGTCCTCGTGTCTTCGTGTCCTCATGTCTTCATGTCCTCGCGTCTTCGTGTCTTCATGTCTTCATGTCCTCGTGTCTTCATGTCTTCATGTCCTCGTGTCTTCGTGTCCTCATGTCCTCGTGTCCTCATGTCTTCATGTCCTCATGTCTTCATGTCCTCGTGTCTTCATGTCTTCATGTCCTCGTGTCTTCGTGTCCTCATGTCTTCATGTCCTCGTGTCTTCATGTCTTCATGTCCTCGTGTCTTCGTGTCCTCATGTCCTCGTGTCCTCATGTCTTCATGTCCTCATGTCTTCGTGTCTTCATGTCCTCGCGTCTTCGTGTCTTCATGTCTTCATGTCCTCATGTCTTCGTGTCTTCATGTCTTCATGTCCTCGCGTCTTCGTGTCTTCATGTCTTCATGTCCTCATGTCTTCATGTCCTCATGTCCTCATGTCTTCGTGTCTTCATGTCTTCATGTCCTCGCGTCTTCGTGTCTTCATGTCTTCATGTCCTCGTGTCTTCGTGTCCTCATGTCCTCGTGTCCTCATGTCTTCATGTCCTCATGTCTTCGTGTCCTTGTGTCTTCATGTCTTCATGTCCTCGTGTCTTCGTGTCCTCATGTCTTCATGTCCTCGTGTCTTCATGTCTTCATGTCCTCGTGTCTTCGTGTCCTCATGTCTTCATGTCCTCGTGTCTTCATGTCTTCATGTCCTCGTGTCTTCGTGTCCTCATGTCCTCGTGTCCTCATGTCTTCATGTCCTCATGTCTTCGTGTCTTCATGTCTTCATGTCCTCGCGTCTTCGTGTCTTCATGTCTTCATGTCCTCGTGTCTTCGTGTCCTCATGTCCTCGTGTCCTCATGTCTTCATGTCCTCATGTCTTCGTGTCCTTGTGTCTTCATGTCTTCATGTCCTCATGTCCTCATGTCCTCGTGTCTTCATGTCTTCATGTCCTCATGTCCTCGTGTCCTCATGTCTTCATGTCCTCATGTCTTCGTGTCCTTGTGTCTTCATGTCTTCGTGTCTTCGTGTCCTCATGTCTTCATGTCCTCATGTCTTCGTGTCCTTGTGTCTTCATGTCCTCATGTCTTCATGTCCTCATGTCTTCGTGTCCTTGTGTCTTCATGTCCTCATGTCTTCGTGTCCTCATGTCTTCATGTCCTCATGTCTTCGTGTCCTTGTGTCTTCATGTCTTCGTGTCCTCATGTCTTTGTGTCCTCGTGTCTTCATGTCCTCATGTCCTCGTGTCCTCATGTCTTCATGTCCTCGTGTCTTCATGTCTTCATGTCCTCATGTCTTTGTGTCCTCGTGTCTTCATGTCCTCATGTCCTCGTGTCCTCATGTCCTCATGTCCTCGTGTCCTCATGTCTTCATGTCCTCATGTCTTCGTGTCCTTGTGTCTTCATGTCTTCATGTCTTCATGTCTTCGTGTCTTCGTGTCCTCGTGTCCTGAAGATCAGTTTATTTATGTTCTTCTCTCTGTGTGTGTGTGTGTGTGTGTGTGTGTGTGTGTGTGTGTGTGTGTGTGTGTGTGTAGCTGTATCTTTGTGTGGCGTCTCAGTCCAGAGTTGACCATCAGGATGAGGCAGCGACTCGCTGACCTTCGACCTCCTGGCTGTGCTCAGACCTCCCAGAATGCACCTCAGCAAAAAGTGGTCAACCACAGGTAAAACTTCTGCTTGTTAATGAGTTCATTTAAACTATTAATTATTTGAATGAGAGAAATATGTGTGTGTGTGTGTGTGTGTGTGTGTGTGTGTGTGTGTGTGTGTGTGTGTGTGTGTGTGTGTGTGTGTGTGTGTGTGTGTGTGTGTGTGTGTGTGTGTGTGTGTGTGTGTGTGTGTGTGTGTGTGTGTGTGTGTGTGTGTGTGTGTGTGTGTGTGTGTGTGTGTGTGTGTGTGTGTGTGTGTGTGTGTGTAGCCGGGAAGTGTCTTCTCCTCGTGTCGTCAACATGTCGTCTGACAGCGACAAGGAGGAGGAAGAGGAGGAGGAGGAGGAGTGCAGGAGTCCTTATATGGTCACAGCAGGACGCCTCGAGGAGGAGGAGGAGACAGGTCTGTTCCGGTATTTATATCTTATATAACAAAATAATACATTAATAATTGAATCTAATAATAATATTATAACAATAGAATAGTATTGGACCAGAGCCTGAAGGGCCGGTCTTGATGATGGATCTCAATAATCTGGATCCTCAGTGGTTCTGTTCTCTGGAGGGACGTCGAGGGTGTTTGTCATATTTCACTAAGAATGTCCTTCTCAGCTGCCGTAGTTTTTAATAACCGGTTTCAGTGTTTTGAACTCAGAATATTGAAGGCTGATAAAAAAGAGTTGATGTCTTTCCTGCAGAGATGTGTGACGAGACCTTGGACCCTCAGCGCTGCAGAGACGTGAAGGTCAGACCACGTTGTGTTTACAGGGTTCTGGTTTTAGGTGGTCCTGGTCCTGATTCAGGATCATGGTCATAAAGTCAGTATTCCTCTGAGATGTTGCTCTGGGACTCCTCAGGACGCAGCGGGGGGGCGCCTCCCTCGTCGGCGATGGTCCAGGAGGACGGGCAGCAACGGAGTCCTGATGGTGAAGTCCATGTTGGACCTGAGACTGCTGGACTCGTACTGTCCTGACAGACAGGTGGAGCTGGGGGCGGAGCAAAAGGTCAGGAAGCTCACAGGAACCACAACCAACCAGACTCCTTAAAACACAGACAACTTGACCTTTTTGTCCGGCCCACCCAGGTGAAGACACGCCCCGTTGATGTTAGCCCCTCCCGCTGTCGCCCGCGTGTCGGCCAGTTTGTGGGGGTGGGGCTTCACAGGACCAATCAGGAGCTGGGGAGCAGCATCAGTCTGCAGGTCAACACTGCATGGGTGAGAACACGCACGGGGAACACCTGACAACAGGAGGAGAACCTCATAAACACTGTGACTCCGTCTGTCCAGGCAGAGGACAACGAGGTAAGGACCAACCAGAGGCCAGGCTTCATCCCGCTGTCCAATCACAGCCCAGACAGGGAGGCTGTGGTGCTGTATCCCGACCAAGTGGAGGACAGAGTGAGCCTGGCAGCAAGGTCTGTTATCATGCCATATAGTACACAGGGAGTCCGGATGCTTCTCTGGCTACTCTGACCCACAATCCTTTGCAGCAGCTATATGATAAAAAGGGTCAAAGTTCAAGGTCCCATGTCATGAGTACTGAGAAGAGCTAATGTTGGATGTTGACCCCCTCTAAACCCCGCCCCTTCCTGTCAGTGAGTTCCAGGTGAAGGAGGCGTGTCCTGCTGCTGCAGGTGGACGTCAGGACAAACCCAGTCCAGACAGCGGCTGCTCACTGGGATTCAGCTCCAGGCTGTCCAGTCCAGTCAGACCTGCAGGAGAAGGTGAGACACATCCAGAGAGACCAGCAGGAGAAGGTGAGACAGACCTCTCACCTATAACCAGTCTCCTTCCGTCTCGCAGAACCTCTCAGTGTGGATGGGAACTCCTCTGAGCTGGAGATGGAGGAGGACGAGGAGGAGGAGGGCGGAGGAGGAGCAGCAGAGGTCACGACCCCTCAAATCGTACCTCAGACTCCAGACCAGGAAGCCTTCCTGAAGGAACACTTTGTCACTCTGGCCGACCTCTCAGGTTCAGGTCTGTAACACACACCAACATCTTTATTTTCTAAGTCCAAAGGTCTCTGGACTTGGACTTGTGTTGATGGTCTCTGGACTTGGACTTGTGTTGATGGTCTCTGGACTTGGACTTGTGTTGATGGTCTCTGGACTTGGACTTGTGTTGATGGTCTCTGGACCTGGACTTGGACTTGTGTTGATGGTCTCTGGACTTGGACTTGTGTTGATGGTCTCTGGACTTGGACTTGTGTTGATGGTCTCTGGACTTGGACTTGTGTTGATGGTCTCTGGACTTGGACTTGTGTTGATGGTCTCTAGACTTGGACTTGTGTTGATGGTCTCTGGACTTGGACTTGTGTTGATGGTCTCTGGACTTGGACTTGTGTTGATGGTCTCTGGACTTGGACTTGTGTTGATGGTCTCTGGACTTGGACTTGTGTTGATGGTCTCTAGACTTGGACTTGTGTTGATGGTCTCTGGACTTGGACTTGTGTTGATGGTCTCTGGACTTGGACTTGTGTTGATGGTCTCTGGACTTGGACTTGTGTTGATGGTCTCTGGACTTGGACTTGTGTTGATGGTCTCTGGACTTGGACTTGTGTTGATGGTCTCTGGACTTGGACTTGTGTTGATGGTCTCTAGACTTGGACTTGTGTTGATGGTCTCTGGACTTGGACTTGTGTTGATGGTCTCTGGACTTGGACTTGTGTTGATGGTCTCTGGACTTGGACTTGTGTTGATGGTCTCTGGACTTGGACTTGTGTTGATGGTCTCTGGACTTGGACTTGTGTTGAAGTTCTCTGGACTTGGACTTGTGTTGATGGTCTCTGGACTTGGACTTGTGTTGATGGTCTCTAGACTTGGACTTGTGTTGATGGTCTCTGGACTTGGACTTGTGTTGAAGTTCTCTAGACTTGGACTTGTGTTGAAGTTCTCTGGACTTGGACTTGTGTTGATGGTCTCTGGACTTGGACTTGTGTTGATGGTCTCTAGACTTGGACTTGTGTTGATGGTCTCTGGACTTGGACTTGTGTTGAAGTTCTCTGGACTTGGACTTGTGTTGATGGTCTCTGGACTTGGACTTGTGTTGATGGTCTCTGGACTTGGACTTGTGTTGATGGTCTCTGGACTTGGACTTGTGTTGATGGTCTCTAGACTTGGACTTGTGTTGATGGTCTCTGGACTTGGACTTGTGTTGAAGTTCTCTGGACTTGGACTTGTGTTGAAGGTCCTAGACTTGTTGGAGGTCTCTGGACCTGGACTTTAGCATTGGACTTGTGTTGACGGTCTCTAGATTGGACTTGTCGTGGCGGACTCGTATACATATATAAATATATATATATTTATTTATATATATTTTTTTTAAATATATTTTTATATATATATATTTTTATATATATTTATATATTTTGATATATCTTTATATATATTTTTTAATATATATATTTTTATACATTTTTATATTTTTATATATATATTTTAAATACACTGTTGACAGGAAGTCCCAGCAGAGCGTCTCACAGCTCCAGTGAGAGTCTCAGCATCTCTTCCAGGTTCCTCTCACAGAATCCGACTGCAAGGTAAAACATCACACTTTGTGATTCAGCATGTTTGGTACCGGATCCGGATCATCGGACCAAACAGTGTTCATCACAAACCGGTTCTCCGGTTCTGTTTCTCCTACTCAGTCGGACTGTGTTTCCTCTCCCATCTCGGACCACTGGAGGAGGAGGGGAGGTGAAGGCCCGCCCTCTCGTCTCAGAAGTCCGCCCTTTGATGGGGGAAAACCAGAACCGGACCCAGGACAGGAGGGTGTCATGGAACCAGGACCAAACCCAGAATCAGGACCAAATCTCCTTAGTTCAGGACCAGGCACAGTCCCAGAACAGGATCAACCAGGACCAGCCTCCTCAAGTTGTGAACCAGAACCATCTCCAGCAGCCCCTCCGGCTCTCCCCACTGAAGAAGAAGGTCCAAACCGCGGTGGAGTCTAAGAGGAATCTGGGACCGACAGCCCGAGCCGCCGCCTCCCATCTGAACTCCTCTTCTGGACTTCGGAAGACTCAGTCGGTCCAAAACCTGCTGACGGACACAGGTAAGACTGGAAACCTCAAGAACCTCAGGTGACCGACTAGACCCGACCTTCATCCTTTCTCTCTCCCTCAGGTGAGTCCTCTCTCTCGGCCTCTCCATCCAGAGAGGTCCAGCCTCAGATGCTGCTCCCCCTGCAGCGCCCCACCACCCTCCCCTCCTCCCCGAGACGCCCCCTGTCCATGGCCCCTCCCCCTCAGAGAGCCAGCCCCGCCTCCCCCAGGTCCCCCCAACAGGAAGCAGCCGCTGCCATCTCGACTACACCTTTGTCTGCTGTCGGCACCCCGAGGAAGTCTTCCTCCTCCTCCTCCTCCTCCACCGTGGTGGCGTCGCGCTCCTACATGAGTCCCACCGCCAGCTCCATGGCCAAGATGTCTCGCTCCGCCTCCGTGGGCGACGGCCTCAACATCTCAGAATCTGGCGAGGACCCCCCAGTGACATCATCGGCTGCGTTGACGTTAAGCCCCTCCTCTCAGGTCAAAGACACGCCTCCTCCTCTTGTCACCGTGGTGCCCTCCAATGCAGCTCTGGCCACGCCCCCCCACGCCGTCGTCGCCTCCTCGTCTCTGGGTAACCAGACAGCCCCTCCCCCCCCCCGGAGCCTCCAGGCTCGGGTCCCCGGCAGCAGCCGACCGCTGCCTGACAAGCCCTCCCTCGCCTCCTTGTCCTCCTCCTCGCGGCCTCCTCCGGTCTCCGTCGCCCCCCTGACTCCACCTCGGCAGGAGGCGGAGCCTCCGAATCCTGGAGGCGGCAGCAGCGTGGAGCCGAGAGCCGACGCAGGTTTGGACCCTCATCCTCCTCTTCCTCCTCTTCCTCCCTTCATACTGTCATCTCTCCGTATGGGCTCGGGGCACTGGCTCCGCCCCTCTTCCTCCTCTTCCTCCTCTTGCTCCGTACTGACGGGTGAGCCGTCTCCTCTTCCTCTTCCTCTTCCTCGTCAGTATTGTTTGTAAAGTTTTGTGAGCCGTTGACTTTGATGTTTCCTTGATGTTAGAACCACCTCACCTTCTCTCTCTGTGTGCAGACCAGCCAATCAGCATGGAGACCTGCAGGGCTCTGACCAATGAGCTGCAGAGCTGCTTCAAGAGAGCAACTCACCTGTACAGGAGGGTGAGTCCTTACTGTGACATTCATACATTAATTACATGTATGTGTGTGTGTGTATATATCTGTATATGTATATACACACATACATATACACACACATGTATGTATGTAAATCTCTCTCTCTCCAGGTGAGCGGCTCCTCTCATGATGACTCCGCCTCCGACCAGCATCAGATGGCCGTCGTCCTATCAGAGGCCTTCCAGGGAATGAGGGCGGAGTTAGACTGCCTGCCGCTCGGTATGCAGAGCATGCTGGGAGTGGAGGGGGGGCTGGAGGGGGGGCTGGGGGGAGTGGGGGGGGAGAAGATGGCGGCGCTGCTGGAGGAGTACTCTCTGCTGCTGCTGCAGGCCGTTCACCGCAGGGTCGACACGCACCACTGAGGCTCCTCCCCTTCCTCCTCCTCGTCTTCACAGATGACGAATCTGAAGCCATTTACATCGTGTCTGAACTTTCTTTCCTTTTTTTATTCTTATGCAACAATCTTTCTGCTTTTAAAGGAACTTTTTTTTAGAAACTGAACGACCAAAGTTTCTCTCGAGTCGTTTTTTTAAAGACGTTTCAGCAAAGTTTTTCTTTTCATTGAACTGAATCTGAAACGTTGATGTCATGAGATGCTTTGAGCAAACTTTATTGATCCCGAGTTCACTTTCCTGTCAGACTACTGATGCTTTTATAACTTATTAAAGGAACACTTTAACACTGACAACACAAGTTTGAGACTTTGGGTGTTTTTATGAATGTTGTTCATTAAATTCTTCCAATCATTATACAGACTGTAGTCCATCCTGATTGTAACCACAGGAAGTCTCTACCAAAATAAAAGTCCCTTCTTTGGGTTCCAGTCTGATACCTGAAGAGATAGTTTGTTGCTGGGAGGTCTCACTCCTGCCCTGATCCGGGGTCAGAGGGGGAACAGCAGGAAGCCGGAGAAGATGCTGAAGTTGCGCGAGTCGTCGTAGAGCCGGTAGCTGCCCGGCAGACTGAGGCGGACCCCGTCACCCTCCTCCAGCTGCAGGGCCAGGCCGCTGGATGTGGACGCGTATCCGCCGTGGTCGTTGAGGTCCAGGCTGAAGATGACTGGCTGGTTGTTCCGGTACAGGTGGAGACCCATGTAACCCTTCAGGTAATCTGCTGCCGTGAAGCTGAAGAAGTAAAGTCCTCTGACAGGAGCCGTAAACACACCTGACAGACACAGAGCAGGTCAAGGTGAACACACCTGACAGACACAGAGCAGGTCAATGTGAACACACCTGACAGACACAGAGCAGGTCAACGTGAACACACCTGACAGACACAGAGCAGGTCAACGTAAACACACCTGACAGACACAGAGCAGGTCAAGGTGAACACACCTGACAGACACAGAGCAGGTCAACGTGAACACACCTGACAGACACAGAGCAGGTCAACGTAAACACACCTGACAGACACAGAGCAGGTCAACGTAAACACACCTGACAGACACAGAGCAGGTCAACGTGAACACACCTGACAGACACAGAGCAGGTCAACGTGAACACACCTGACAGACACAGAGCAGGTCAACGTAAACACACCTGACAGACACAGAGCAGGTCAACGTGAACACACCTGACAGACACAGAGCAGGTCAAGGTGAACACACCTGACAGACACAGAGCAGGTCAACGTAAACACACCTGTGGGGACAGGGTTTACCTGCAGTCTGGTTGTAATGGGGTCTCTAAGGGGACGGGGTTTACCTGCAGTCTGGTTGTAATGGGGTCTCTAAGGGGACGGGGTTTACCTGCAGTCTGGTTGTAATGGGGTCTCTAAGGGGACGGGGTTTACCTGCAGTCTGGTTGTAGGCTCGGCCGATGTTGGTGATAGTTTTGGAGAAGATCAGAGTCGTCTCCTCGTCGAACGGTCCAACTGATCCTGAATCAGTCAGACCGGCTGAGAACGCCACCTTCAGCTCATCTACAAAAGTGTTGATTCAATAAAACCTGTTTTACTTCCTGCCGGCACTCTGAATGTTGAATCTGTAAATATTTCCTAATGTTCTGCTTATTATTGAAAGCTGTTGCATTACAGAAGATAAAGATGTTCTTCACTCTACTGAACTGAATTAATCAATTAACCACTGAGTTATGACGAAGATATTCAAGAACAAACATGTTCACAGGAAAGATTTTTAACAATTTGGTTTTGCTCTGCACGAACATCTTTATTTCGTTCTGGATTAAACAAAACGCTCTCGGAACTTAAAAGACTTCAGACCTGAGTTGGTGTTTGAGAGCGGCTGCAGAAGATCTTCAGTTTCATTCAGTCTGAAGCTCAAAACTGAAAATCAGGAAACAGTTTAGAAAAAAACTGAAGTTTCAACTTGAGATTCACTTTTTTAAACAGTCAGATTAATATACAGGTAGTTTACAACCTTCGGAGTATTACCTGTGTTTTCTGTCTTCAGATGTTCCAGATGTTCCTCACTGACCCTCAGTCTGACCTCCAAGTCTGAGGAGAAAACAGTGAATGTCTGATTCATTAACACTAACTACCACTTGGTGTCGACGAAAAATAATCCAGGCAATATGAATCCACCTGTGGTGCTGTTGTGGTAGTCTGTCAGTCTGGACTCCATCAAGGAAAGTTGATTGGACTGAACTGGAAACACAAAATGAATCAGAACAAACAACTTGTGAGCCCTGGAGGACAAAAGCAAAGGTCTACTTTAAAATATTACAAAGGCCTTTAATCATCTGTATTATAAATAGTTGAAGCATATAATTCCTGTCAACTCAAATATCATAAAAGGTTCCTACAAGAACCACCAGGAGATAAAGGAGTTCCTCAGGGAACCTCACTGGATCCTCCACAGTTTCAGTTTGAAGAAGCGCTACATGATCTGTTTGAGCTAAGATACATCAAGTTCCTCTCTGTGTTTCTTTACTCAAATACAAGGTATTAATATACAGGTAGTTTCAAGCCTTCAGAGTATTACCTGTGTTTTCTGTCTTCAGATGTTCCTCGTTGACCTTCAGTCTGACCTCTAGAGCTAAACAGGAAATGAAGCCGGTTTGATTTCATGGTTTAATTACTGATTCATTCTAAGTCTTATTGAAGAGTTGATATTACCTGCAGTGCGATTCTCCAGCTGCTCCTGATGGATGTCAGTGGATCTCAGTCTGACCTCCAGAGCTGATGGACAGTCACATTTCATTTATGCTCATATTTAATGAGTCTGTATTCAATCACATGAATAAATACTCAATCAATGAATACCTAAAGAATAACTGGAAATATGACAATACCTGTGGTGCTGTTGTGGCAGTCTGTCAGTCTGGACTCCATCAAGGAAAGTTGATCGGACTGAACTGGAAACACAAGAGTAAACAAACGTCTACTATTGTAAAGAGACAACAACAATAACACGTAATGTAATACGTTCAATGAGGTAAATACAATCATAACAACTCATTAATAGTCGTCTATTAGTCAGCTCAGAGGATCAGCAGGCTCCTTGAAGAACCCTCTCATACCTGAGGTTTCTACAAGAACCATCAGGTTTCATTCATGTTCATAAGGAGTTCCTCAGGGAACCATGTTGGATCCTCCACAGTTTCAGTCTAGAGATTCTCTCCAAATGTTTCTTCTTTGAGCTAAACACGTTGAGTCTGCTCCAGCCTCCTAGTCACGTTGTCTGAATGTCATAGGGAATGTATTTATACCATACATGAATATCAACCTTCGGAGTATTACCTGTGTTTTCTGTCTTCAGATGTTCCAGATGTTCCTCACTGACCCTCAGTCTGACCTCCAAGTCTGAGGAGAAAACAGTGAATGTCTGATTCATTAACACTAACTACCACTTGGTGTCGACGAAAAATAATCCAGTCAATATGAATCCACCTGTGGTGCTGTTGTGGTAGTCTGTCAGTCTGGACTCCATCAAGGAAAGTTGATTGGACTGAACTGGAAACACAAAATGAATCAGAACAAACAACTTGTGAGCCCTGGAGGACAAAAGCAAAGGTCTACTTTAAAATATTACAAAGGCCTTTAATCATCTGTATTATAAATAGTTGAAGCATATAATTCCTGTCAACTCAAATATCATAAAAGGTTCCTACAAGAACCACCAGGAGATAAAGGAGTTCCTCAGGGAACCTCACTGGATCCTCCACAGTTTCAGTTTGAAGAAGCGCTACATGATCTGTTTGAGCTAAGATACATCAAGTTCCTCTCTGTGTTTCTTTACTCAAATACAAGGTATTAATATACAGGTAGTTTCAAGCCTTCAGAGTATTACCTGTGTTTTCTGTCTTCAGATGTTCCTCGTTGACCTTCAGTCTGACCTCTAGAGCTAAACAGGAAATGAAGCCGGTTTGATTTCATGGTTTAATTACTGATTCATTCTAAGTCTTATTGAAGAGTTGATATTACCTGCAGTGCGATTCTCCAGCTGCTCCTGATGGATGTCAGTGGATCTCAGTCTGACCTCCAGAGCTGATGGACAGTCACATTTCATTTATGCTCATATTTAATGAGTCTGTATTCAATCACATGAATAAATACTCAATCAATGAATACCTAAAGAATAACTGGAAATATGACAATACCTGTGGTGCTGTTGTGGCAATCTGTCAGTCTGGACTCCATCAAGGAAAGTTGATCGGACTGAACTGGAAACACAAGAGTAAACAAACGTCTACTATTGTAAAGAGACAACAACAATAACACGTAATGTAATACGTTCAATGAGGTAAATACAATCATAACAACTCATTAATAGTCGTCTATTAGTCAGCTCAGAGGATCAGCAGGCTCCTTGAAGAACCCTCTCATACCTGAGGTTTCTACAAGAACCATCAGGTTTCCTTCATGTTCATAAGGAGTTCCTCAGGGAACCATGTTGGATCCTCCACAGTTTCAGTCTAGAGATTCTCTCCAAATGTTTCTTCTTTGAGCTAAACACGTTGAGTCTGCTCCAGCCTCCTAGTCACGTTGTCTGAATGTCATAGGGAATGTATTTATACCATACATGAATATCAACCTTCGGAGTATTACCTGTGTTTTCTGTCTTCAGATGTTCCAGATGTTCCTCACTGACCCTCAGTCTGACCTCCAAGTCTGAGGAGAAAACAGTGAATGTCTGATTCATTAACACTAACTACCACTTGGTGTCGACGAAAAATAATCCAGTCAATATGAATCCACCTGTGGTGCTGTTGTGGTAGTCTGTCAGTCTGGACTCCATCAAGGAAAGTTGATTGGACTGAACTGGAAACACAAAATGAATCAGAACAAACAACTTGTGAGCCCTGGAGGACAAAAGCAAAGGTCTACTTTAAAATATTACAAAGGCCTTTAATCATCTGTATTATAAATAGTTGAAGCATATAATTCCTGTCAACTCAAATATCATAAAAGGTTCCTACAAGAACCACCAGGAGATAAAGGAGTTCCTCAGGGAACCTCACTGGATCCTCCACAGTTTCAGTTTGAAGAAGCGCTACATGATCTGTTTGAGCTAAGATACATCAAGTTCCTCTCTGTGTTTCTTTACTCAAATACAAGGTATTAATATACAGGTAGTTTCAAGCCTTCAGAGTATTACCTGTGTTTTCTGTCTTCAGATGTTCCTCGTTGACCTTCAGTCTGACCTCTAGAGCTAAACAGGAAATGAAGCCGGTTTGATTTCATGGTTTAATTACTGATTCATTCTAAGTCTTATTGAAGAGTTGATATTACCTGCAGTGCGATTCTCCAGCTGCTCCTGATGGATGTCAGTGGATCTCAGTCTGACCTCCAGAGCTGATGGACAGTCACATTTCATTTATGCTCATATTTAATGAGTCTGTATTCAATCACATGAATAAATACTCAATCAATGAATACCTAAAGAATAACTGGAAATATGACAATACCTGTGGTGCTGTTGTGGCAGTCTGTCAGTCTGGACTCCATCAAGGAAAGTTGATCGGACTGAACTGGAAACACAAGAGTAAACAAACGTCTACTATTGTAAAGAGACAACAACAATAACACGTAATGTAATACGTTCAATGAGGTAAATACAATCATAACAACTCATTAATAGTCGTCTATTAGTCAGCTCAGAGGATCAGCAGGCTCCTTGAAGAACCCTCTCATACCTGAGGTTTCTACAAGAACCATCAGGTTTCCTTCATGTTCATAAGGAGTTCCTCAGGGAACCATGTTGGATCCTCCACAGTTTCAGTCTAGAGATTCTCTCCAAATGTTTCTTCTTTGAGCTAAACACGTTGAGTCTGCTCCAGCCTCCTAGTCACGTTGTCTGAATGTCATAGGGAATGTATTTATACCATACATGAATATCAACCTTCGGAGTATTACCTGTGTTTTCTGTCTTCAGATGTTCCAGATGTTCCTCACTGACCCTCAGTCTGACCTCCAAGTCTGAGGAGAAAACAGTGAATGTCTGATTCATTAACACTAACTACCACTTGGTGTCGACGAAAAATAATCCAGTCAATATGAATCCACCTGTGGTGCTGTTGTGGTAGTCTGTCAGTCTGGACTCCATCAAGGAAAGTTGATTGGACTGAACTGGAAACACAAAATGAATCAGAATAAACAACTTGTGAGCCCTGGAGGACAAAAGCAAAGGTCTACTTTAAAATATTACAAAGGCCTTTAATCATCTGTATTATAAATAGTTGAAGCATATAATTCCTGTCAACTCAAATATCATAAAAGGTTCCTACAAGAACCACCAGGAGATAAAGGAGTTCCTCAGGGAACCTCACTGGATCCTCCACAGTTTCAGTTTGAAGAAGCGCTACATGATCTGTTTGAGCTAAGATACATCAAGTTCCTCTCTGTGTTTCTTTACTCAAATACAAGGTATTAATATACAGGTAGTTTCAAGCCTTCAGAGTATTACCTGTGTTTTCTGTCTTCAGATGTTCCTCGTTGACCTTCAGTCTGACCTCTAGAGCTAAACAGGAAATGAAGCCGGTTTGATTTCATGGTTTAATTACTGATTCATTCTAAGTCTTATTGAAGAGTTGATATTACCTGCAGTGCGATTCTCCAGCTGCTCCTGATGGATGTCAGTGGATCTCAGTCTGACCTCCAGAGCTGATGGACAGTCACATTTCATTTATGCTCATATTTAATGAGTCTGTATTCAATCACATGAATAAATACTCAATCAATGAATACCTAAAGAATAACTGGAAATATGACAATACCTGTGGTGCTGTTGTGGCAATCTGTCAGTCTGGACTCCATCAAGGAAAGTTGATCGGACTGAACTGGAAACACAAGAGTAAACAAACGTCTACTATTGTAAAGAGACAACAACAATAACACGTAATGTAATACGTTCAATGAGGTAAATACAATCATAACAACTCATTAATAGTCGTCTATTAGTCAGCTCAGAGGATCAGCAGGCTCCTTGAAGAACCCTCTCATACCTGAGGTTTCTACAAGAACCATCAGGTTTCATTCATGTTCATAAGGAGTTCCTCAGGGAACCATGTTGGATCCTCCACAGTTTCAGTCTAGAGATTCTCTCCAAATGTTTCTTCTTTGAGCTAAACACGTTGAGTCTGCTCCAGCCTCCTAGTCACGTTGTCTGAATGTCATAGGGAATGTATTTATACCATACATGAATATCAACCTTCGGAGTATTACCTGTGTTTTCTGTCTTCAGATGTTCCAGATGTTCCTCACTGACCCTCAGTCTGACCTCCAAGTCTGAGGAGAAAACAGTGAATGTCTGATTCATTAACACTAACTACCACTTGGTGTCGACGAAAAATAATCCAGTCAATATGAATCCACCTGTGGTGCTGTTGTGGTAGTCTGTCAGTCTGGACTCCATCAAGGAAAGTTGATTGGACTGAACTGGAAACACAAAATGAATCAGAATAAACAACTTGTGAGCCCTGGAGGACAAAAGCAAAGGTCTACTTTAAAATATTACAAAGGCCTTTAATCATCTGTATTATAAATAGTTGAAGCATATAATTCCTGTCAACTCAAATATCATAAAAGGTTCCTACAAGAACCACCAGGAGATAAAGGAGTTCCTCAGGGAACCTCACTGGATCCTCCACAGTTTCAGTTTGAAGAAGCGCTACATGATCTGTTTGAGCTAAGATACATCAAGTTCCTCTCTGTGTTTCTTTACTCAAATACAAGGTATTAATATACAGGTAGTTTCAAGCCTTCAGAGTATTACCTGTGTTTTCTGTCTTCAGATGTTCCTCGTTGACCTTCAGTCTGACCTCTAGAGCTAAACAGGAAATGAAGCCGGTTTGATTTCATGGTTTAATTACTGATTCATTCTAAGTCTTATTGAAGAGTTGATATTACCTGCAGTGCGATTCTCCAGCTGCTCCTGATGGATGTCAGTGGATCTCAGTCTGACCTCCAGAGCTGATGGACAGTCACATTTCATTTATGCTCATATTTAATGAGTCTGTATTCAATCACATGAATAAATACTCAATCAATGAATACCTAAAGAATAACTGGAAATATGACAATACCTGTGGTGCTGTTGTGGCAGTCTGTCAGTCTGGACTCCATCAAGGAAAGTTGATCGGACTGAACTGGAAACACAAGAGTAAACAAACGTCTACTATTGTAAAGAGACAACAACAATAACACGTAATGTAATACGTTCAATGAGGTAAATACAATCATAACAACTCATTAATAGTCGTCTATTAGTCAGCTCAGAGGATCAGCAGGCTCCTTGAAGAACCCTCTCATACCTGAGGTTTCTACAAGAACCATCAGGTTTCATTCATGTTCATAAGGAGTTCCTCAGGGAACCATGTTGGATCCTCCACAGTTTCAGTCTAGAGATTCTCTCCAAATGTTTCTTCTTTGAGCTAAACACGTTGAGTCTGCTCCAGCCTCCTAGTCACGTTGTCTGAATGTCATAGGGAATGTATTTATACCATACATGAATATCAACCTTCGGAGTATTACCTGTGTTTTCTGTCTTCAGATGTTCCAGATGTTCCTCACTGACCCTCAGTCTGACCTCCAAGTCTGAGGAGAAAACAGTGAATGTCTGATTCATTAACACTAACTACCACTTGGTGTCGACGAAAAATAATCCAGTCAATATGAATCCACCTGTGGTGCTGTTGTGGTAGTCTGTCAGTCTGGACTCCATCAAGGAAAGTTGATTGGACTGAACTGGAAACACAAAATGAATCAGAACAAACAACTTGTGAGCCCTGGAGGACAAAAGCAAAGGTCTACTTTAAAATATTACAAAGGCCTTTAATCATCTGTATTATAAATAGTTGAAGCATATAATTCCTGTCAACTCAAATATCATAAAAGGTTCCTACAAGAACCACCAGGAGATAAAGGAGTTCCTCAGGGAACCTCACTGGATCCTCCACAGTTTCAGTTTGAAGAAGCGCTACATGATCTGTTTGAGCTAAGATACATCAAGTTCCTCTCTGTGTTTCTTTACTCAAATACAAGGTATTAATATACAGGTAGTTTCAAGCCTTCAGAGTATTACCTGTGTTTTCTGTCTTCAGATGTTCCTCGTTGACCTTCAGTCTGACCTCTAGAGCTAAACAGGAAATGAAGCCGGTTTGATTTCATGGTTTAATTACTGATTCATTCTAAGTCTTATTGAAGAGTTGATATTACCTGCAGTGCGATTCTCCAGCTGCTCCTGATGGATGTCAGTGGATCTCAGTCTGACCTCCAGAGCTGATGGACAGTCACATTTCATTTATGCTCATATTTAATGAGTCTGTATTCAATCACATGAATAAATACTCAATCAATGAATACCTAAAGAATAACTGGAAATATGACAATACCTGTGGTGCTGTTGTGGCAGTCTGTCAGTCTGGACTCCATCAAGGAAAGTTGATCGGACTGAACTGGAAACACAAGAGTAAACAAACGTCTACTATTGTAAAGAGACAACAACAATAACACGTAATGTAATACGTTCAATGAGGTAAATACAATCATAACAACTCATTAATAGTCGTCTATTAGTCAGCTCAGAGGATCAGCAGGCTCCTTGAAGAACCCTCTCATACCTGAGGTTTCTACAAGAACCATCAGGTTTCATTCATGTTCATAAGGAGTTCCTCAGGGAACCATGTTGGATCCTCCACAGTTTCAGTCTAGAGATTCTCTCCAAATGTTTCTTCTTTGAGCTAAACACGTTGAGTCTGCTCCAGCCTCCTAGTCACGTTGTCTGAATGTCATAGGGAATGTATTTATACCATACATGAATATCAACCTTCGGAGTATTACCTGTGTTTTCTGTCTTCAGATGTTCCAGATGTTCCTCACTGACCCTCAGTCTGACCTCCAAGTCTGAGGAGAAAACAGTGAATGTCTGATTCATTAACACTAACTACCACTTGGTGTCGACGAAAAATAATCCAGTCAATATGAATCCACCTGTGGTGCTGTTGTGGTAGTCTGTCAGTCTGGACTCCATCAAGGAAAGTTGATTGGACTGAACTGGAAACACAAAATGAATCAGAATAAACAACTTGTGAGCCCTGGAGGACAAAAGCAAAGGTCTACTTTAAAATATTACAAAGGCCTTTAATCATCTGTATTATAAATAGTTGAAGCATATAATTCCTGTCAACTCAAATATCATAAAAGGTTCCTACAAGAACCACCAGGAGATAAAGGAGTTCCTCAGGGAACCTCACTGGATCCTCCACAGTTTCAGTTTGAAGAAGCGCTACATGATCTGTTTGAGCTAAGATACATCAAGTTCCTCTCTGTGTTTCTTTACTCAAATACAAGGTATTAATATACAGGTAGTTTCAAGCCTTCAGAGTATTACCTGTGTTTTCTGTCTTCAGATGTTCCTCGTTGACCTTCAGTCTGACCTCTAGAGCTAAACAGAAAATGAAGCCGGTTTGATTTCATGGTTTAATTACTGATTCATTCTAAGTCTTATTGAAGAGTTGATATTACCTGCAGTGCGATTCTCCAGCTGCTCCTGATGGATGTCAGTGGATCTCAGTCTGACCTCCAGAGCTGATGGACAGTCACATTTCATTTATGCTCATATTTAATGAGTCTGTATTCAATCACATGAATAAATACTCAATCAATGAATACCTAAAGAATAACTGGAAATATGACAATACCTGTGGTGCTGTTGTGGCAGTCTGTCAGTCTGGACTCCATCAAGGAAAGTTGATCGGACTGAACTGGAAACACAAGAGTAAACAAACGTCTACTATTGTAAAGAGACAACAACAATAACACGTAATGTAATACGTTCAATGAGGTAAATACAATCATAACAACTCATTAATAGTCGTCTATTAGTCAGCTCAGAGGATCAGCAGGCTCCTTGAAGAACCCTCTCATACCTGAGGTTTCTACAAGAACCATCAGGTTTCATTCATGTTCATAAGGAGTTCCTCAGGGAACCATGTTGGATCCTCCACAGTTTCAGTCTAGAGATTCTCTCCAAATGTTTCTTCTTTGAGCTAAACACGTTGAGTCTGCGCCAGCCTCCTAGTCACGTTGTCTGAATGTCATAGGGAATGTATTTATACCATACATGAATATCAACCTTCGGAGTATTACCTGTGTTTTCTGTCTTCAGATGTTCCAGATGTTCCTCACTGACCCTCAGTCTGACCTCCAAGTCTGAGGAGAAAACAGTGAATGTCTGATTCATTAACACTAACTACCACTTGGTGTCGACGAAAAATAATCCAGGCAATATGAATCCACCTGTGGTGCTGTTGTGGTAGTCTGTCAGTCTGGACTCCATCAAGGAAAGTTGATTGGACTGAACTGGAAACACAAAATGAATCAGAATAAACAACTTGTGAGCCCTGGAGGACAAAAGCAAAGGTCTACTTTAAAATATTACAAAGGCCTTTAATCATCTGTATTATAAATAGTTGAAGCATATAATTCCTGTCAACTCAAATATCATAAAAGGTTCCTACAAGAACCACCAGGAGATAAAGGAGTTCCTCAGGGAACCTCAGTGGATCCTCCACAGTTTCAGTTTGAAGAAGCGCTACATGATCTGTTTGAGCTAAGATACATCAAGTTCCTCTCTGTGTTTCTTTACTCAAATACAAGGTATTAATATACAGGTAGTTTCAAGCCTTCAGAGTATTACCTGTGTTTTCTGTCTTCAGATGTTCCTCGTTGACCTTCAGTCTGACCTCTAGAGCTAAACAGGAAATGAAGCCGGTTTGATTTCATGGTTTAATTACTGATTCATTCTAAGTCTTATTGAAGAGTTGATATTACCTGCAGTGCGATTCTCCAGCTGCTCCTGATGGATGTCAGTGGATCTCAGTCTGACCTCCAGAGCTGATGGACAGTCACATTTCATTTATGCTCATATTTAATGAGTCTGTATTCAATCACATGAATAAATACTCAATCAATGAATACCTAAAGAATAACTGGAAATATGACAATACCTGTGGTGCTGTTGTGGCAGTCTGTCAGTCTGGACTCCATCAAGGAAAGTTGATCGGACTGAACTGGAAACACAAGAGTAAACAAACGTCTACTATTGTAAAGAGACAACAACAATAACACGTAATGTAATACGTTCAATGAGGTAAATACAATCATAACAACTCATTAATAGTCGTCTATTAGTCAGCTCAGAGGATCAGCAGGCTCCTTGAAGAACCCTCTCATACCTGAGGTTTCTACAAGAACCATCAGGTTTCATTCATGTTCATAAGGAGTTCCTCAGGGAACCATGTTGGATCCTCCACAGTTTCAGTCTAGAGATTCTCTCCAAATGTTTCTTCTTTGAGCTAAACACGTTGAGTCTGCGCCAGCCTCCTAGTCACGTTGTCTGAATGTCATAGGGAATGTATTTATACCATACATGAATATCAACCTTCGGAGTATTACCTGTGTTTTCTGTCTTCAGATGTTCCAGATGTTCCTCACTGACCCTCAGTCTGACCTCCAAGTCTGAGGAGAAAACAGTGAATGTCTGATTCATTAACACTAACTACCACTTGGTGTCGACGAAAAATAATCCAGGCAATATGAATCCACCTGTGGTGCTGTTGTGGTAGTCTGTCAGTCTGGACTCCATCAAGGAAAGTTGATTGGACTGAACTGGAAACACAAAATGAATCAGAACAAACAACTTGTGAGCCCTGGAGGACAAAAGCAAAGGTCTACTTTAAAATATTACAAAGGCCTTTAATCATCTGTATTATAAATAGTTGAAGCATATAATTCCTGTCAACTCAAATATCATAAAAGGTTCCTACAAGAACCACCAGGAGATAAAGGAGTTCCTCAGGGAACCTCACTGGATCCTCCACAGTTTCAGTTTGAAGAAGCGCTACATGATCTGTTTGAGCTAAGATACATCAAGTTCCTCTCTGTGTTTCTTTACTCAAATACAAGGTATTAATATACAGGTAGTTTCAAGCCTTCAGAGTATTACCTGTGTTTTCTGTCTTCAGATGTTCCTCGTTGACCTTCAGTCTGACCTCTAGAGCTAAACAGGAAATGAAGCCGGTTTGATTTCATGGTTTAATTACTGATTCATTCTAAGTCTTATTGAAGAGTTGATATTACCTGCAGTGCGATTCTCCAGCTGCTCCTGATGGATGTCAGTGGATCTCAGTCTGACCTCCAGAGCTGATGGACAGTCACATTTCATTTATGCTCATATTTAATGAGTCTGTATTCAATCACATGAATAAATACTCAATCAATGAATACCTAAAGAATAACTGGAAATATGACAATACCTGTGGTGCTGTTGTGGCAGTCTGTCAGTCTGGACTCCATCAAGGAAAGTTGATCGGACTGAACTGGAAACACAAGAGTAAACAAACGTCTACTATTGTAAAGAGACAACAACAATAACACGTAATGTAATACGTTCAATGAGGTAAATACAATCATAACAACTCATTAATAGTCGTCTATTAGTCAGCTCAGAGGATCAGCAGGCTCCTTGAAGAACCCTCTCATACCTGAGGTTTCTACAAGAACCATCAGGTTTCATTCATGTTCATAAGGAGTTCCTCAGGGAACCATGTTGGATCCTCCACAGTTTCAGTCTAGAGATTCTCTCCAAATGTTTCTTCTTTGAGCTAAACACGTTGAGTCTGCTCCAGCCTCCTAGTCACGTTGTCTGAATGTCATAGGGAATGTATTTATACCATACATGAATATCAACCTTCGGAGTATTACCTGTGTTTTCTGTCTTCAGATGTTCCAGATGTTCCTCACTGACCCTCAGTCTGACCTCCAAGTCTGAGGAGAAAACAGTGAATGTCTGATTCATTAACACTAACTACCACTTGGTGTCGACGAAAAATAATCCAGTCAATATGAATCCACCTGTGGTGCTGTTGTGGTAGTCTGTCAGTCTGGACTCCATCAAGGAAAGTTGATTGGACTGAACTGGAAACACAAAATGAATCAGAACAAACAACTTGTGAGCCCTGGAGGACAAAAGCAAAGGTCTACTTTAAAATATTACAAAGGCCTTTAATCATCTGTATTATAAATAGTTGAAGCATATAATTCCTGTCAACTCAAATATCATAAAAGGTTCCTACAAGAACCACCAGGAGATAAAGGAGTTCCTCAGGGAACCTCACTGGATCCTCCACAGTTTCAGTTTGAAGAAGCGCTACATGATCTGTTTGAGCTAAGATACATCAAGTTCCTCTCTGTGTTTCTTTACTCAAATACAAGGTATTAATATACAGGTAGTTTCAAGCCTTCAGAGTATTACCTGTGTTTTCTGTCTTCAGATGTTCCTCGTTGACCTTCAGTCTGACCTCTAGAGCTAAACAGGAAATGAAGCCGGTTTGATTTCATGGTTTAATTACTGATTCATTCTAAGTCTTATTGAAGAGTTGATATTACCTGCAGTGCGATTCTCCAGCTGCTCCTGATGGATGTCAGTGGATCTCAGTCTGACCTCCAGAGCTGATGGACAGTCACATTTCATTTATGCTCATATTTAATGAGTCTGTATTCAATCACATGAATAAATACTCAATCAATGAATACCTAAAGAATAACTGGAAATATGACAATACCTGTGGTGCTGTTGTGGCAGTCTGTCAGTCTGGACTCCATCAAGGAAAGTTGATCGGACTGAACTGGAAACACAAGAGTAAACAAACGTCTACTATTGTAAAGAGACAACAACAATAACACGTAATGTAATACGTTCAATGAGGTAAATACAATCATAACAACTCATTAATAGTCGTCTATTAGTCAGCTCAGAGGATCAGCAGGCTCCTTGA
This sequence comes from Cyclopterus lumpus, assembly GCF_009769545.1. Taxonomy (NCBI): domain Eukaryota; kingdom Metazoa; phylum Chordata; class Actinopteri; order Perciformes; family Cyclopteridae; genus Cyclopterus; species Cyclopterus lumpus. The sequence goes on from NC_046987.1 coordinate 23,120,312, forward strand.
AGAACCCTCTCATACCTGAGGTTTCTACAAGAACCATCAGGTTTCCTTCATGTTCATAAGGAGTTCCTCAGGGAACCATGTTGGATCCTCCACAGTTTCAGTCTAGAGATTCTCTCCAAATGTTTCTTCTTTGAGCTAAACACGTTGAGTCTGCTCCAGCCTCCTAGTCACGTTGTCTGAATGTCATAGGGAATGTATTTATACCATACATGAATATCAACCTTCGGAGTATTACCTGTGTTTTCTGTCTTCAGATGTTCCAGATGTTCCTCACTGACCCTCAGTCTGACCTCCAAGTCTGAGGAGAAAACAGTGAATGTCTGATTCATTAACACTAACTACCACTTGGTGTCGACGAAAAATAATCCAGGCAATATGAATCCACCTGTGGTGCTGTTGTGGTAGTCTGTCAGTCTGGACTCCATCAAGGAAAGTTGATTGGACTGAACTGGAAACACAAAATGAATCAGAATAAACAACTTGTGAGCCCTGGAGGACAAAAGCAAAGGTCTACTTTAAAATATTACAAAGGCCTTTAATCATCTGTATTATAAATAGTTGAAGCATATAATTCCTGTCAACTCAAATATCATAAAAGGTTCCTACAAGAACCACCAGGAGATAAAGGAGTTCCTCAGGGAACCTCACTGGATCCTCCACAGTTTCAGTTTGAAGAAGCGCTACATGATCTGTTTGAGCTAAGATACATCAAGTTCCTCTCTGTGTTTCTTTACTCAAATACAAGGTATTAATATACAGGTAGTTTCAAGCCTTCAGAGTATTACCTGTGTTTTCTGTCTTCAGATGTTCCTCGTTGACCTTCAGTCTGACCTCTAGAGCTAAACAGGAAATGAAGCCGGTTTGATTTCATGGTTTAATTACTGATTCATTCTAAGTCTTATTGAAGAGTTGATATTACCTGCAGTGCGATTCTCCAGCTGCTCCTGATGGATGTCAGTGGATCTCAGTCTGACCTCCAGAGCTGATGGACAGTCACATTTCATTTATGCTCATATTTAATGAGTCTGTATTCAATCACATGAATAAATACTCAATCAATGAATACCTAAAGAATAACTGGAAATATGACAATACCTGTGGTGCTGTTGTGGCAATCTGTCAGTCTGGACTCCATCAAGGAAAGTTGATCGGACTGAACTGGAAACACAAGAGTAAACAAACGTCTACTATTGTAAAGAGACAACAACAATAACACGTAATGTAATACGTTCAATGAGGTAAATACAATCATAACAACTCATTAATAGTCGTCTATTAGTCAGCTCAGAGGATCAGCAGGCTCCTTGAAGAACCCTCTCATACCTGAGGTTTCTACAAGAACCATCAGGTTTCATTCATGTTCATAAGGAGTTCCTCAGGGAACCATGTTGGATCCTCCACAGTTTCAGTCTAGAGATTCTCTCCAAATGTTTCTTCTTTGAGCTAAACACGTTGAGTCTGCTCCAGCCTCCTAGTCACGTTGTCTGAATGTCATAGGGAATGTATTTATACCATACATGAATATCAACCTTCGGAGTATTACCTGTGTTTTCTGTCTTCAGATGTTCCAGATGTTCCTCACTGACCCTCAGTCTGACCTCCAAGTCTGAGGAGAAAACAGTGAATGTCTGATTCATTAACACTAACTACCACTTGGTGTCGACGAAAAATAATCCAGTCAATATGAATCCACCTGTGGTGCTGTTGTGGTAGTCTGTCAGTCTGGACTCCATCAAGGAAAGTTGATTGGACTGAACTGGAAACACAAAATGAATCAGAATAAACAACTTGTGAGCCCTGGAGGACAAAAGCAAAGGTCTACTTTAAAATATTACAAAGGCCTTTAATCATCTGTATTATAAATAGTTGAAGCATATAATTCCTGTCAACTCAAATATCATAAAAGGTTCCTACAAGAACCACCAGGAGATAAAGGAGTTCCTCAGGGAACCTCACTGGATCCTCCACAGTTTCAGTTTGAAGAAGCGCTACATGATCTGTTTGAGCTAAGATACATCAAGTTCCTCTCTGTGTTTCTTTACTCAAATACAAGGTATTAATATACAGGTAGTTTCAAGCCTTCAGAGTATTACCTGTGTTTTCTGTCTTCAGATGTTCCTCGTTGACCTTCAGTCTGACCTCTAGAGCTAAACAGGAAATGAAGCCGGTTTGATTTCATGGTTTAATTACTGATTCATTCTAAGTCTTATTGAAGAGTTGATATTACCTGCAGTGCGATTCTCCAGCTGCTCCTGATGGATGTCAGTGGATCTCAGTCTGACCTCCAGAGCTGATGGACAGTCACATTTCATTTATGCTCATATTTAATGAGTCTGTATTCAATCACATGAATAAATACTCAATCAATGAATACCTAAAGAATAACTGGAAATATGACAATACCTGTGGTGCTGTTGTGGCAGTCTGTCAGTCTGGACTCCATCAAGGAAAGTTGATCGGACTGAACTGGAAACACAAGAGTAAACAAACGTCTACTATTGTAAAGAGACAACAACAATAACACGTAATGTAATACGTTCAATGAGGTAAATACAATCATAACAACTCATTAATAGTCGTCTATTAGTCAGCTCAGAGGATCAGCAGGCTCCTTGAAGAACCCTCTCATACCTGAGGTTTCTACAAGAACCATCAGGTTTCATTCATGTTCATAAGGAGTTCCTCAGGGAACCATGTTGGATCCTCCACAGTTTCAGTCTAGAGATTCTCTCCAAATGTTTCTTCTTTGAGCTAAACACGTTGAGTCTGCTCCAGCCTCCTAGTCACGTTGTCTGAATGTCATAGGGAATGTATTTATACCATACATGAATATCAACCTTCGGAGTATTACCTGTGTTTTCTGTCTTCAGATGTTCCAGATGTTCCTCACTGACCCTCAGTCTGACCTCCAAGTCTGAGGAGAAAACAGTGAATGTCTGATTCATTAACACTAACTACCACTTGGTGTCGACGAAAAATAATCCAGTCAATATGAATCCACCTGTGGTGCTGTTGTGGTAGTCTGTCAGTCTGGACTCCATCAAGGAAAGTTGATTGGACTGAACTGGAAACACAAAATGAATCAGAACAAACAACTTGTGAGCCCTGGAGGACAAAAGCAAAGGTCTACTTTAAAATATTACAAAGGCCTTTAATCATCTGTATTATAAATAGTTGAAGCATATAATTCCTGTCAACTCAAATATCATAAAAGGTTCCTACAAGAACCACCAGGAGATAAAGGAGTTCCTCAGGGAACCTCACTGGATCCTCCACAGTTTCAGTTTGAAGAAGCGCTACATGATCTGTTTGAGCTAAGATACATCAAGTTCCTCTCTGTGTTTCTTTACTCAAATACAAGGTATTAATATACAGGTAGTTTCAAGCCTTCAGAGTATTACCTGTGTTTTCTGTCTTCAGATGTTCCTCGTTGACCTTCAGTCTGACCTCTAGAGCTAAACAGGAAATGAAGCCGGTTTGATTTCATGGTTTAATTACTGATTCATTCTAAGTCTTATTGAAGAGTTGATATTACCTGCAGTGCGATTCTCCAGCTGCTCCTGATGGATGTCAGTGGATCTCAGTCTGACCTCCAGAGCTGATGGACAGTCACATTTCATTTATGCTCATATTTAATGAGTCTGTATTCAATCACATGAATAAATACTCAATCAATGAATACCTAAAGAATAACTGGAAATATGACAATACCTGTGGTGCTGTTGTGGCAGTCTGTCAGTCTGGACTCCATCAAGGAAAGTTGATCGGACTGAACTGGAAACACAAGAGTAAACAAACGTCTACTATTGTAAAGAGACAACAACAATAACACGTAATGTAATACGTTCAATGAGGTAAATACAATCATAACAACTCATTAATAGTCGTCTATTAGTCAGCTCAGAGGATCAGCAGGCTCCTTGAAGAACCCTCTCATACCTGAGGTTTCTACAAGAACCATCAGGTTTCATTCATGTTCATAAGGAGTTCCTCAGGGAACCATGTTGGATCCTCCACAGTTTCAGTCTAGAGATTCTCTCCAAATGTTTCTTCTTTGAGCTAAACACGTTGAGTCTGCTCCAGCCTCCTAGTCACGTTGTCTGAATGTCATAGGGAATGTATTTATACCATACATGAATATCAACCTTCGGAGTATTACCTGTGTTTTCTGTCTTCAGATGTTCCAGATGTTCCTCACTGACCCTCAGTCTGACCTCCAAGTCTGAGGAGAAAACAGTGAATGTCTGATTCATTAACACTAACTACCACTTGGTGTCGACGAAAAATAATCCAGTCAATATGAATCCACCTGTGGTGCTGTTGTGGTAGTCTGTCAGTCTGGACTCCATCAAGGAAAGTTGATTGGACTGAACTGGAAACACAAAATGAATCAGAATAAACAACTTGTGAGCCCTGGAGGACAAAAGCAAAGGTCTACTTTAAAATATTACAAAGGCCTTTAATCATCTGTATTATAAATAGTTGAAGCATATAATTCCTGTCAACTCAAATATCATAAAAGGTTCCTACAAGAACCACCAGGAGATAAAGGAGTTCCTCAGGGAACCTCACTGGATCCTCCACAGTTTCAGTTTGAAGAAGCGCTACATGATCTGTTTGAGCTAAGATACATCAAGTTCCTCTCTGTGTTTCTTTACTCAAATACAAGGTATTAATATACAGGTAGTTTCAAGCCTTCAGAGTATTACCTGTGTTTTCTGTCTTCAGATGTTCCTCGTTGACCTTCAGTCTGACCTCTAGAGCTAAACAGGAAATGAAGCCGGTTTGATTTCATGGTTTAATTACTGATTCATTCTAAGTCTTATTGAAGAGTTGATATTACCTGCAGTGCGATTCTCCAGCTGCTCCTGATGGATGTCAGTGGATCTCAGTCTGACCTCCAGAGCTGATGGACAGTCACATTTCATTTATGCTCATATTTAATGAGTCTGTATTCAATCACATGAATAAATACTCAATCAATGAATACCTAAAGAATAACTGGAAATATGACAATACCTGTGGTGCTGTTGTGGCAGTCTGTCAGTCTGGACTCCATCAAGGAAAGTTGATCGGACTGAACTGGAAACACAAGAGTAAACAAACGTCTACTATTGTAAAGAGACAACAACAATAACACGTAATGTAATACGTTCAATGAGGTAAATACAATCATAACAACTCATTAATAGTCGTCTATTAGTCAGCTCAGAGGATCAGCAGGCTCCTTGAAGAACCCTCTCATACCTGAGGTTTCTACAAGAACCATCAGGTTTCATTCATGTTCATAAGGAGTTCCTCAGGGAACCATGTTGGATCCTCCACAGTTTCAGTCTAGAGATTCTCTCCAAATGTTTCTTCTTTGAGCTAAACACGTTGAGTCTGCGCCAGCCTCCTAGTCACGTTGTCTGAATGTCATAGGGAATGTATTTATACCATACATGAATATCAACCTTCGGAGTATTACCTGTGTTTTCTGTCTTCAGATGTTCCAGATGTTCCTCACTGACCCTCAGTCTGACCTCCAAGTCTGAGGAGAAAACAGTGAATGTCTGATTCATTAACACTAACTACCACTTGGTGTCGACGAAAAATAATCCAGGCAATATGAATCCACCTGTGGTGCTGTTGTGGTAGTCTGTCAGTCTGGACTCCATCAAGGAAAGTTGATTGGACTGAACTGGAAACACAAAATGAATCAGAATAAACAACTTGTGAGCCCTGGAGGACAAAAGCAAAGGTCTACTTTAAAATATTACAAAGGCCTTTAATCATCTGTATTATAAATAGTTGAAGCATATAATTCCTGTCAACTCAAATATCATAAAAGGTTCCTACAAGAACCACCAGGAGATAAAGGAGTTCCTCAGGGAACCTCAGTGGATCCTCCACAGTTTCAGTTTGAAGAAGCGCTACATGATCTGTTTGAGCTAAGATACATCAAGTTCCTCTCTGTGTTTCTTTACTCAAATACAAGGTATTAATATACAGGTAGTTTCAAGCCTTCAGAGTATTACCTGTGTTTTCTGTCTTCAGATGTTCCTCGTTGACCTTCAGTCTGACCTCTAGAGCTAAACAGGAAATGAAGCCGGTTTGATTTCATGGTTTAATTACTGATTCATTCTAAGTCTTATTGAAGAGTTGATATTACCTGCAGTGCGATTCTCCAGCTGCTCCTGATGGATGTCAGTGGATCTCAGTCTGACCTCCAGAGCTGATGGACAGTCACATTTCATTTATGCTCATATTTAATGAGTCTGTATTCAATCACATGAATAAATACTCAATCAATGAATACCTAAAGAATAACTGGAAATATGACAATACCTGTGGTGCTGTTGTGGCAGTCTGTCAGTCTGGACTCCATCAAGGAAAGTTGATCGGACTGAACTGGAAACACAAGAGTAAACAAACGTCTACTATTGTAAAGAGACAACAACAATAACACGTAATGTAATACGTTCAATGAGGTAAATACAATCATAACAACTCATTAATAGTCGTCTATTAGTCAGCTCAGAGGATCAGCAGGCTCCTTGAAGAACCCTCTCATACCTGAGGTTTCTACAAGAACCATCAGGTTTCATTCATGTTCATAAGGAGTTCCTCAGGGAACCATGTTGGATCCTCCACAGTTTCAGTCTAGAGATTCTCTCCAAATGTTTCTTCTTTGAGCTAAACACGTTGAGTCTGCGCCAGCCTCCTAGTCACGTTGTCTGAATGTCATAGGGAATGTATTTATACCATACATGAATATCAACCTTCGGAGTATTACCTGTGTTTTCTGTCTTCAGATGTTCCAGATGTTCCTCACTGACCCTCAGTCTGACCTCCAAGTCTGAGGAGAAAACAGTGAATGTCTGATTCATTAACACTAACTACCACTTGGTGTCGACGAAAAATAATCCAGGCAATATGAATCCACCTGTGGTGCTGTTGTGGTAGTCTGTCAGTCTGGACTCCATCAAGGAAAGTTGATTGGACTGAACTGGAAACACAAAATGAATCAGAACAAACAACTTGTGAGCCCTGGAGGACAAAAGCAAAGGTCTACTTTAAAATATTACAAAGGCCTTTAATCATCTGTATTATAAATAGTTGAAGCATATAATTCCTGTCAACTCAAATATCATAAAAGGTTCCTACAAGAACCACCAGGAGATAAAGGAGTTCCTCAGGGAACCTCACTGGATCCTCCACAGTTTCAGTTTGAAGAAGCGCTACATGATCTGTTTGAGCTAAGATACATCAAGTTCCTCTCTGTGTTTCTTTACTCAAATACAAGGTATTAATATACAGGTAGTTTCAAGCCTTCAGAGTATTACCTGTGTTTTCTGTCTTCAGATGTTCCTCGTTGACCTTCAGTCTGACCTCTAGAGCTAAACAGGAAATGAAGCCGGTTTGATTTCATGGTTTAATTACTGATTCATTCTAAGTCTTATTGAAGAGTTGATATTACCTGCAGTGCGATTCTCCAGCTGCTCCTGATGGATGTCAGTGGATCTCAGTCTGACCTCCAGAGCTGATGGACAGTCACATTTCATTTATGCTCATATTTAATGAGTCTGTATTCAATCACATGAATAAATACTCAATCAATGAATACCTAAAGAATAACTGGAAATATGACAATACCTGTGGTGCTGTTGTGGCAGTCTGTCAGTCTGGACTCCATCAAGGAAAGTTGATCGGACTGAACTGGAAACACAAGAGTAAACAAACGTCTACTATTGTAAAGAGACAACAACAATAACACGTAATGTAATACGTTCAATGAGGTAAATACAATCATAACAACTCATTAATAGTCGTCTATTAGTCAGCTCAGAGGATCAGCAGGCTCCTTGAAGAACCCTCTCATACCTGAGGTTTCTACAAGAACCATCAGGTTTCATTCATGTTCATAAGGAGTTCCTCAGGGAACCATGTTGGATCCTCCACAGTTTCAGTCTAGAGATTCTCTCCAAATGTTTCTTCTTTGAGCTAAACACGTTGAGTCTGCTCCAGCCTCCTAGTCACGTTGTCTGAATGTCATAGGGAATGTATTTATACCATACATGAATATCAACCTTCGGAGTATTACCTGTGTTTTCTGTCTTCAGATGTTCCAGATGTTCCTCACTGACCCTCAGTCTGACCTCCAAGTCTGAGGAGAAAACAGTGAATGTCTGATTCATTAACACTAACTACCACTTGGTGTCGACGAAAAATAATCCAGTCAATATGAATCCACCTGTGGTGCTGTTGTGGTAGTCTGTCAGTCTGGACTCCATCAAGGAAAGTTGATTGGACTGAACTGGAAACACAAAATGAATCAGAACAAACAACTTGTGAGCCCTGGAGGACAAAAGCAAAGGTCTACTTTAAAATATTACAAAGGCCTTTAATCATCTGTATTATAAATAGTTGAAGCATATAATTCCTGTCAACTCAAATATCATAAAAGGTTCCTACAAGAACCACCAGGAGATAAAGGAGTTCCTCAGGGAACCTCACTGGATCCTCCACAGTTTCAGTTTGAAGAAGCGCTACATGATCTGTTTGAGCTAAGATACATCAAGTTCCTCTCTGTGTTTCTTTACTCAAATACAAGGTATTAATATACAGGTAGTTTCAAGCCTTCAGAGTATTACCTGTGTTTTCTGTCTTCAGATGTTCCTCGTTGACCTTCAGTCTGACCTCTAGAGCTAAACAGGAAATGAAGCCGGTTTGATTTCATGGTTTAATTACTGATTCATTCTAAGTCTTATTGAAGAGTTGATATTACCTGCAGTGCGATTCTCCAGCTGCTCCTGATGGATGTCAGTGGATCTCAGTCTGACCTCCAGAGCTGATGGACAGTCACATTTCATTTATGCTCATATTTAATGAGTCTGTATTCAATCACATGAATAAATACTCAATCAATGAATACCTAAAGAATAACTGGAAATATGACAATACCTGTGGTGCTGTTGTGGCAATCTGTCAGTCTGGACTCCATCAAGGAAAGTTGATCGGACTGAACTGGAAACACAAGAGTAAACAAACGTCTACTATTGTAAAGAGACAACAACAATAACACGTAATGTAATACGTTCAATGAGGTAAATACAATCATAACAACTCATTAATAGTCGTCTATTAGTCAGCTCAGAGGATCAGCAGGCTCCTTGAAGAACCCTCTCATACCTGAGGTTTCTACAAGAACCATCAGGTTTCATTCATGTTCATAAGGAGTTCCTCAGGGAACCATGTTGGATCCTCCACAGTTTCAGTCTAGAGATTCTCTCCAAATGTTTCTTCTTTGAGCTAAACACGTTGAGTCTGCTCCAGCCTCCTAGTCACGTTGTCTGAATGTCATAGGGAATGTATTTATACCATACATGAATATCAACCTTCGGAGTATTACCTGTGTTTTCTGTCTTCAGATGTTCCAGATGTTCCTCACTGACCCTCAGTCTGACCTCCAAGTCTGAGGAGAAAACAGTGAATGTCTGATTCATTAACACTAACTACCACTTGGTGTCGACGAAAAATAATCCAGTCAATATGAATCCACCTGTGGTGCTGTTGTGGTAGTCTGTCAGTCTGGACTCCATCAAGGAAAGTTGATTGGACTGAACTGGAAACACAAAATGAATCAGAATAAACAACTTGTGAGCCCTGGAGGACAAAAGCAAAGGTCTACTTTAAAATATTACAAAGGCCTTTAATCATCTGTATTATAAATAGTTGAAGCATATAATTCCTGTCAACTCAAATATCATAAAAGGTTCCTACAAGAACCACCAGGAGATAAAGGAGTTCCTCAGGGAACCTCACTGGATCCTCCACAGTTTCAGTTTGAAGAAGCGCTACATGATCTGTTTGAGCTAAGATACATCAAGTTCCTCTCTGTGTTTCTTTACTCAAATACAAGGTATTAATATACAGGTAGTTTCAAGCCTTCAGAGTATTACCTGTGTTTTCTGTCTTCAGATGTTCCTCGTTGACCTTCAGTCTGACCTCTAGAGCTAAACAGGAAATGAAGCCGGTTTGATTTCATGGTTTAATTACTGATTCATTCTAAGTCTTATTGAAGAGTTGATATTACCTGCAGTGCGATTCTCCAGCTGCTCCTGATGGATGTCAGTGGATCTCAGTCTGACCTCCAGAGCTGATGGACAGTCACATTTCATTTATGCTCATATTTAATGAGTCTGTATTCAATCACATGAATAAATACTCAATCAATGAATACCTAAAGAATAACTGGAAATATGACAATACCTGTGGTGCTGTTGTGGCAGTCTGTCAGTCTGGACTCCATCAAGGAAAGTTGATCGGACTGAACTGGAAACACAAGAGTAAACAAACGTCTACTATTGTAAAGAGACAACAACAATAACACGTAATGTAATACGTTCAATGAGGTAAATACAATCATAACAACTCATTAATAGTCGTCTATTAGTCAGCTCAGAGGATCAGCAGGCTCCTTGAAGAACCCTCTCATACCTGAGGTTTCTACAAGAACCATCAGGTTTCCTTCATGTTCATAAGGAGTTCCTCAGGGAACCATGTTGGATCCTCCACAGTTTCAGTCTAGAGATTCTCTCCAAATGTTTCTTCTTTGAGCTAAACACGTTGAGTCTGCTCCAGCCTCCTAGTCACGTTGTCTGAATGTCATAGGGAATGTATTTATACCATACATGAATATCAACCTTCGGAGTATTACCTGTGTTTTCTGTCTTCAGATGTTCCAGATGTTCCTCACTGACCCTCAGTCTGACCTCCAAGTCTGAGGAGAAAACAGTGAATGTCTGATTCATTAACACTAACTACCACTTGGTGTCGACGAAAAATAATCCAGTCAATATGAATCCACCTGTGGTGCTGTTGTGGTAGTCTGTCAGTCTGGACTCCATCAAGGAAAGTTGATTGGACTGAACTGGAAACACAAAATGAATCAGAACAAACAACTTGTGAGCCCTGGAGGACAAAAGCAAAGGTCTACTTTAAAATATTACAAAGGCCTTTAATCATCTGTATTATAAATAGTTGAAGCATATAATTCCTGTCAACTCAAATATCATAAAAGGTTCCTACAAGAACCACCAGGAGATAAAGGAGTTCCTCAGGGAACCTCACTGGATCCTCCACAGTTTCAGTTTGAAGAAGCGCTACATGATCTGTTTGAGCTAAGATACATCAAGTTCCTCTCTGTGTTTCTTTACTCAAATACAAGGTATTAATATACAGGTAGTTTCAAGCCTTCAGAGTATTACCTGTGTTTTCTGTCTTCAGATGTTCCTCGTTGACCTTCAGTCTGACCTCTAGAGCTAAACAGGAAATGAAGCCGGTTTGATTTCATGGTTTAATTACTGATTCATTCTAAGTCTTATTGAAGAGTTGATATTACCTGCAGTGCGATTCTCCAGCTGCTCCTGATGGATGTCAGTGGATCTCAGTCTGACCTCCAGAGCTGATGGACAGTCACATTTCATTTATGCTCATATTTAATGAGTCTGTATTCAATCACATGAATAAATACTCAATCAATGAATACCTAAAGAATAACTGGAAATATGACAATACCTGTGGTGCTGTTGTGGCAGTCTGTCAGTCTGGACTCCATCAAGGAAAGTTGATCGGACTGAACTGGAAACACAAGAGTAAACAAACGTCTACTATTGTAAAGAGACAACAACAATAACACGTAATGTAATACGTTCAATGAGGTAAATACAATCATAACAACTCATTAATAGTCGTCTATTAGTCAGCTCAGAGGATCAGCAGGCTCCTTGAAGAACCCTCTCATACCTGAGGTTTCTACAAGAACCATCAGGTTTCCTTCATGTTCATAAGGAGTTCCTCAGGGAACCATGTTGGATCCTCCACAGTTTCAGTCTAGAGATTCTCTCCAAATGTTTCTTCTTTGAGCTAAACACGTTGAGTCTGCTCCAGCCTCCTAGTCACGTTGTCTGAATGTCATAGGGAATGTATTTATACCATACATGAATATCAACCTTCGGAGTATTACCTGTGTTTTCTGTCTTCAGATGTTCCAGATGTTCCTCACTGACCCTCAGTCTGACCTCCAAGTCTGAGGAGAAAACAGTGAATGTCTGATTCATTAACACTAACTACCACTTGGTGTCGACGAAAAATAATCCAGGCAATATGAATCCACCTGTGGTGCTGTTGTGGTAGTCTGTCAGTCTGGACTCCATCAAGGAAAGTTGATTGGACTGAACTGGAAACACAAAATGAATCAGAATAAACAACTTGTGAGCCCTGGAGGACAAAAGCAAAGGTCTACTTTAAAATATTACAAAGGCCTTTAATCATCTGTATTATAAATAGTTGAAGCATATAATTCCTGTCAACTCAAATATCATAAAAGGTTCCTACAAGAACCACCAGGAGATAAAGGAGTTCCTCAGGGAACCTCACTGGATCCTCCACAGTTTCAGTTTGAAGAAGCGCTACATGATCTGTTTGAGCTAAGATACATCAAGTTCCTCTCTGTGTTTCTTTACTCAAATACAAGGTATTAATATACAGGTAGTTTCAAGCCTTCAGAGTATTACCTGTGTTTTCTGTCTTCAGATGTTCCTCGTTGACCTTCAGTCTGACCTCTAGAGCTAAACAGGAAATGAAGCCGGTTTGATTTCATGGTTTAATTACTGATTCATTCTAAGTCTTATTGAAGAGTTGATATTACCTGCAGTGCGATTCTCCAGCTGCTCCTGATGGATGTCAGTGGATCTCAGTCTGACCTCCAGAGCTGATGGACAGTCACATTTCATTTATGCTCATATTTAATGAGTCTGTATTCAATCACATGAATAAATACTCAATCAATGAATACCTAAAGAATAACTGGAAATATGACAATACCTGTGGTGCTGTTGTGGCAATCTGTCAGTCTGGACTCCATCAAGGAAAGTTGATCGGACTGAACTGGAAACACAAGAGTAAACAAACGTCTACTATTGTAAAGAGACAACAACAATAACACGTAATGTAATACGTTCAATGAGGTAAATACAATCATAACAACTCATTAATAGTCGTCTATTAGTCAGCTCAGAGGATCAGCAGGCTCCTTGAAGAACCCTCTCATACCTGAGGTTTCTACAAGAACCATCAGGTTTCATTCATGTTCATAAGGAGTTCCTCAGGGAACCATGTTGGATCCTCCACAGTTTCAGTCTAGAGATTCTCTCCAAATGTTTCTTCTTTGAGCTAAACACGTTGAGTCTGCTCCAGCCTCCTAGTCACGTTGTCTGAATGTCATAGGGAATGTATTTATACCATACATGAATATCAACCTTCGGAGTATTACCTGTGTTTTCTGTCTTCAGATGTTCCAGATGTTCCTCACTGACCCTCAGTCTGACCTCCAAGTCTGAGGAGAAAACAGTGAATGTCTGATTCATTAACACTAACTACCACTTGGTGTCGACGAAAAATAATCCAGTCAATATGAATCCACCTGTGGTGCTGTTGTGGTAGTCTGTCAGTCTGGACTCCATCAAGGAAAGTTGATTGGACTGAACTGGAAACACAAAATGAATCAGAATAAACAACTTGTGAGCCCTGGAGGACAAAAGCAAAGGTCTACTTTAAAATATTACAAAGGCCTTTAATCATCTGTATTATAAATAGTTGAAGCATATAATTCCTGTCAACTCAAATATCATAAAAGGTTCCTACAAGAACCACCAGGAGATAAAGGAGTTCCTCAGGGAACCTCACTGGATCCTCCACAGTTTCAGTTTGAAGAAGCGCTACATGATCTGTTTGAGCTAAGATACATCAAGTTCCTCTCTGTGTTTCTTTACTCAAATACAAGGTATTAATATACAGGTAGTTTCAAGCCTTCAGAGTATTACCTGTGTTTTCTGTCTTCAGATGTTCCTCGTTGACCTTCAGTCTGACCTCTAGAGCTAAACAGGAAATGAAGCCGGTTTGATTTCATGGTTTAATTACTGATTCATTCTAAGTCTTATTGAAGAGTTGATATTACCTGCAGTGCGATTCTCCAGCTGCTCCTGATGGATGTCAGTGGATCTCAGTCTGACCTCCAGAGCTGATGGACAGTCACATTTCATTTATGCTCATATTTAATGAGTCTGTATTCAATCACATGAATAAATACTCAATCAATGAATACCTAAAGAATAACTGGAAATATGACAATACCTGTGGTGCTGTTGTGGCAGTCTGTCAGTCTGGACTCCATCAAGGAAAGTTGATCGGACTGAACTGGAAACACAAGAGTAAACAAACGTCTACTATTGTAAAGAGACAACAACAATAACACGTAATGTAATACGTTCAATGAGGTAAATACAATCATAACAACTCATTAATAGTCGTCTATTAGTCAGCTCAGAGGATCAGCAGGCTCCTTGAAGAACCCTCTCATACCTGAGGTTTCTACAAGAACCATCAGGTTTCATTCATGTTCATAAGGAGTTCCTCAGGGAACCATGTTGGATCCTCCACAGTTTCAGTCTAGAGATTCTCTCCAAATGTTTCTTCTTTGAGCTAAACACGTTGAGTCTGCTCCAGCCTCCTAGTCACGTTGTCTGAATGTCATAGGGAATGTATTTATACCATACATGAATATCAACCTTCGGAGTATTACCTGTGTTTTCTGTCTTCAGATGTTCCAGATGTTCCTCACTGACCCTCAGTCTGACCTCCAAGTCTGAGGAGAAAACAGTGAATGTCTGATTCATTAACACTAACTACCACTTGGTGTCGACGAAAAATAATCCAGTCAATATGAATCCACCTGTGGTGCTGTTGTGGTAGTCTGTCAGTCTGGACTCCATCAAGGAAAGTTGATTGGACTGAACTGGAAACACAAAATGAATCAGAACAAACAACTTGTGAGCCCTGGAGGACAAAAGCAAAGGTCTACTTTAAAATATTACAAAGGCCTTTAATCATCTGTATTATAAATAGTTGAAGCATATAATTCCTGTCAACTCAAATATCATAAAAGGTTCCTACAAGAACCACCAGGAGATAAAGGAGTTCCTCAGGGAACCTCACTGGATCCTCCACAGTTTCAGTTTGAAGAAGCGCTACATGATCTGTTTGAGCTAAGATACATCAAGTTCCTCTCTGTGTTTCTTTACTCAAATACAAGGTATTAATATACAGGTAGTTTCAAGCCTTCAGAGTATTACCTGTGTTTTCTGTCTTCAGATGTTCCTCGTTGACCTTCAGTCTGACCTCTAGAGCTAAACAGGAAATGAAGCCGGTTTGATTTCATGGTTTAATTACTGATTCATTCTAAGTCTTATTGAAGAGTTGATATTACCTGCAGTGCGATTCTCCAGCTGCTCCTGATGGATGTCAGTGGATCTCAGTCTGACCTCCAGAGCTGATGGACAGTCACATTTCATTTATGCTCATATTTAATGAGTCTGTATTCAATCACATGAATAAATACTCAATCAATGAATACCTAAAGAATAACTGGAAATATGACAATACCTGTGGTGCTGTTGTGGCAGTCTGTCAGTCTGGACTCCATCAAGGAAAGTTGATCGGACTGAACTGGAAACACAAGAGTAAACAAACGTCTACTATTGTAAAGAGACAACAACAATAACACGTAATGTAATACGTTCAATGAGGTAAATACAATCATAACAACTCATTAATAGTCGTCTATTAGTCAGCTCAGAGGATCAGCAGGCTCCTTGAAGAACCCTCTCATACCTGAGGTTTCTACAAGAACCATCAGGTTTCATTCATGTTCATAAGGAGTTCCTCAGGGAACCATGTTGGATCCTCCACAGTTTCAGTCTAGAGATTCTCTCCAAATGTTTCTTCTTTGAGCTAAACACGTTGAGTCTGCTCCAGCCTCCTAGTCACGTTGTCTGAATGTCATAGGGAATGTATTTATACCATACATGAATATCAACCTTCGGAGTATTACCTGTGTTTTCTGTCTTCAGATGTTCCAGATGTTCCTCACTGACCCTCAGTCTGACCTCCAAGTCTGAGGAGAAAACAGTGAATGTCTGATTCATTAACACTAACTACCACTTGGTGTCGACGAAAAATAATCCAGTCAATATGAATCCACCTGTGGTGCTGTTGTGGTAGTCTGTCAGTCTGGACTCCATCAAGGAAAGTTGATTGGACTGAACTGGAAACACAAAATGAATCAGAATAAACAACTTGTGAGCCCTGGAGGACAAAAGCAAAGGTCTACTTTAAAATATTACAAAGGCCTTTAATCATCTGTATTATAAATAGTTGAAGCATATAATTCCTGTCAACTCAAATATCATAAAAGGTTCCTACAAGAACCACCAGGAGATAAAGGAGTTCCTCAGGGAACCTCACTGGATCCTCCACAGTTTCAGTTTGAAGAAGCGCTACATGATCTGTTTGAGCTAAGATACATCAAGTTCCTCTCTGTGTTTCTTTACTCAAATACAAGGTATTAATATACAGGTAGTTTCAAGCCTTCAGAGTATTACCTGTGTTTTCTGTCTTCAGATGTTCCTCGTTGACCTTCAGTCTGACCTCTAGAGCTAAACAGGAAATGAAGCCGGTTTGATTTCATGGTTTAATTACTGATTCATTCTAAGTCTTATTGAAGAGTTGATATTACCTGCAGTGCGATTCTCCAGCTGCTCCTGATGGATGTCAGTGGATCTCAGTCTGACCTCCAGAGCTGATGGACAGTCACATTTCATTTATGCTCATATTTAATGAGTCTGTATTCAATCACATGAATAAATACTCAATCAATGAATACCTAAAGAATAACTGGAAATATGACAATACCTGTGGTGCTGTTGTGGCAGTCTGTCAGTCTGGACTCCATCAAGGAAAGTTGATCGGACTGAACTGGAAACACAAGAGTAAACAAACGTCTACTATTGTAAAGAGACAACAACAATAACACGTAATGTAATACGTTCAATGAGGTAAATACAATCATAACAACTCATTAATAGTCGTCTATTAGTCAGCTCAGAGGATCAGCAGGCTCCTTGAAGAACCCTCTCATACCTGAGGTTTCTACAAGAACCATCAGGTTTCATTCATGTTCATAAGGAGTTCCTCAGGGAACCATGTTGGATCCTCCACAGTTTCAGTCTAGAGATTCTCTCCAAATGTTTCTTCTTTGAGCTAAACACGTTGAGTCTGCGCCAGCCTCCTAGTCACGTTGTCTGAATGTCATAGGGAATGTATTTATACCATACATGAATATCAACCTTCGGAGTATTACCTGTGTTTTCTGTCTTCAGATGTTCCAGATGTTCCTCACTGACCCTCAGTCTGACCTCCAAGTCTGAGGAGAAAACAGTGAATGTCTGATTCATTAACACTAACTACCACTTGGTGTCGACGAAAAATAATCCAGGCAATATGAATCCACCTGTGGTGCTGTTGTGGTAGTCTGTCAGTCTGGACTCCATCAAGGAAAGTTGATTGGACTGAACTGGAAACACAAAATGAATCAGAACAAACAACTTGTGAGCCCTGGAGGACAAAAGCAAAGGTCTACTTTAAAATATTACAAAGGCCTTTAATCATCTGTTTTATAAATAGTTGAAGCATATAATTCCTGTCAACTCAAATATCATAAAAGGTTCCTACAAGAACCACCAGGAGATAAAGGAGTTCCTCAGGGAACCTCACTGGATCCTCCACAGTTTCAGTTTGAAGAAGCGCTACATGATCTGTTTGAGCTAAGATACATCAAGTTCCTCTCTGTGTTTCTTTACTCAAATACAAGGTATTAATATACAGGTAGTTTCAAGCCTTCAGAGTATTACCTGTGTTTTCTGTCTTCAGATGTTCCTCGTTGACCTTCAGTCTGACCTCTAGAGCTAAACAGGAAATGAAGCCGGTTTGATTTCATGGTTTAATTACTGATTCATTCTAAGTCTTATTGAAGAGTTGATATTACCTGCAGTGCGATTCTCCAGCTGCTCCTGATGGATGTCAGTGGATCTCAGTCTGACCTCCAGAGCTGATGGACAGTCACATTTCATTTATGCTCATATTTAATGAGTCTGTATTCAATCACATGAATAAATACTCAATCAATGAATACCTAAAGAATAACTGGAAATATGACAATACCTGTGGTGCTGTTGTGGCAGTCTGTCAGTCTGGACTCCATCAAGGAAAGTTGATCGGACTGAACTGGAAACACAAGAGTAAACAAACGTCTACTATTGTAAAGAGACAACAACAATAACACGTAATGTAATACGTTCAATGAGGTAAATACAATCATAACAACTCATTAATAGTCGTCTATTAGTCAGCTCAGAGGATCAGCAGGCTCCTTGAAGAACCCTCTCATACCTGAGGTTTCTACAAGAACCATCAGGTTTCCTTCATGTTCATAAGGAGTTCCTCAGGGAACCATGTTGGATCCTCCACAGTTTCAGTCTAGAGATTCTCTCCAAATGTTTCTTCTTTGAGCTAAACACGTTGAGTCTGCTCCAGCCTCCTAGTCACGTTGTCTGAATGTCATAGGGAATGTATTTATACCATACATGAATATCAACCTTCGGAGTATTACCTGTGTTTTCTGTCTTCAGATGTTCCAGATGTTCCTCACTGACCCTCAGTCTGACCTCCAAGTCTGAGGAGAAAACAGTGAATGTGAATCATCAACAACTCATTTGCTCCAGCAGACACTCTCGCTTCCGTTCACTTTTCTCTGCAGTTTCATCAGTTTGGAGTTTTGATCTGAAATATGATCAACAAGCAGCTTCAGTGTATTTATGCAGCTGCTTCACTGTATCACCCTCAACTGAAACAAACAGCTGATTCATCAAAGAAAGTGTTCGTAGTATTATTATATTTTATCTTGAAGGTAATCACAAACATCAACAAGCTCTTTCAGAGAAACATTACAACATATTGGTTTAACATTTCTGAAGCATTTATTTATTTATTTTGAAGCTGTCATGAAACAAAAAGCAGGTTTCCAATAAAGAATAATGAGTGACACACTTTAGAGAAACATTAGTGTCACTTTATTTGTGTATCATCTGGAGTCTAAACATAAACATAAAAGACTAACATACTGTAACTCTAATTATTGATCTGATGAAATCAGCGACCTCATACTGATCGGTGGATCGGTTCAGTCACCTCGAGTCTTTGTGTTCAGCTCCTCCAGCTCAGACGTTTCAGTCTGAGATGAACTGTTTGAAGCCGGGAACTCTGGGGAATCAAAGGGTTAAAATTGTCTGAATCTTTAAAAATCCATCAGTTTTTATTTGTACCTTATATAATTTATATAAATCAGAACTACTCTTTATAAACAGATAACAAACGGTATGATATAGCATGTTTATTAATGTTCTGTATTTGTTCTCCTATGAAGACACTTTATAATCTGTTATTGATCAAATGTTTATATATTGATGAGTAAAAGAATGAAAGTAAACAGGAAACAGAGAAATGAATCTGACCTGAGGTCCTTCTCCTCAGCTCCTCCATCAGACTCTCAGTGTGACACAGTCTGACTGCGAGGACTAGAGACACACAAACACACCAACGTCACCTCTAACCAAGTCATAAATCACTGCGTTAAAGTCACGAGTCACTGCATTAAAGTCACGAGTCACTGCATTAAAGTCACGAGTCACTGCATTAAAGTCACGAGTCACTGCATTAAAGTCACGAGTCACTGCGTCAAAGTCACGAGTCACTGCATTAAAGTCACGAATCACTGCGTCAAAGTCACGAGTCACTGCATTAAAGTCACGAGTCACTGCGTCAAAGTCACGAGTCACTGCATTAAAGTCACGAGTCACTGCGTCAAAGTCACGAGTCACTGCATTAAAGTCACGAATCACTGCGTCAAAGTCACGAGTCACTGCATTAAAGTCACGAATCACTGCGTCAAAGTCACGAGTCACTGCATTAAAGTCACGAGTCACTGCGTCAAAGTCACGAGTCACTGCATTAAAGTCACGAGTCACTGCGTCAAAGTCACGAGTCACTGCATTAAAGTCACGAGTCACTGCGTCAAAGTCACGAGTCACTGCATTAAAGTCACGGGTCACTGCGTCAAAGTCACGAGTCACTGCATTAAAGTCACGAGTCACTGCGTCAAAGTCACGAGTCACTGCATTAAAGTCACGAGTCACTGCGTCAAAGTCACGAGTCACTGCATTAAAGTCACGAATCACTGCGTCAAAGTCACGAGTCACTGCATTAAAGTCACGAATCACTGCGTCAAAGTCACGAGTCACTGCATTAAAGTCACGAGTCACTGCGTCAAAGTCACGAGTCACTGCATTAAAGTCACGAGTCACTGCGTCAAAGTCACGAGTCACTGCATTAAAGTCACGGGTCACTGCGTCAAAGTCACGAGTCACTGCATTAAAGTCACGAGTCACTGCGTCAAAGTCACGAGTCACTGCATTAAAGTCACGGGTCACTGCGTCAAAGTCACGAGTCACTGCATTAAAGTCACGAGTCACTGCGTCAAAGTCACGAGTCACTGCATTAAAGTCACGGGTCACTGCGTCAAAGTCACGAGTCACTGCATTAAAGTCACGAGTCACTGCGTCAAAGTCACGAGTCACTGCATTAAAGTCACGAGTCACTGCATTAAAGTCACGAGTCACTGCATTAAAGTCACGAGTCACTGCATTAAAACAAACTAAGTGTTGCTACTGATGATGATGATGATGATGATGATGATGATGATGACCTGCACTTTTTCTCCTCAGCTGCTCCACGGTGCTCTCACTCGCCCTCAGTCTGGTCTGCAGAAAAGGAAGCTTGGCCTCCAGAGCTGTGAAGACACAGCATGTCTCAAAATATTTAAAAGTATATATATATATATATATATATATATATATATTTAAAAAAAGAACGTATGGAATTGGAAATGGATAAAATAGTGAACGGAATCACAATTATTGTGAAAGAGGAAGTGAAACCGAAACCTCTTCTATCAGAAATCTGCTTTATGACGGAGTAACTTCAAATAGAAGTACAACAGGAGCTCAAAGGCTTCAACAGCAATATTCAAAGTATCTGTAAGTTATCAAAAACCATTGAAGTAAATAATACTGAGCTAACTAAATTGACATCAAGCGTTAGAAAAGAGGAAGTGGAAAATAAACAACAGTTACAAAGTCAAGAAAAACTGGAATCTCTTATGGTGAAAGATACATCTACCCCATCTTCATCAAGCCTTAGTGCTTGTCCAGTAGATAAACTGTACACTGCTGAAAACACAACTCCAGCTGTGATAAAAAGTGACCATATAAGCATAACCTTCCCCACCTATGGAATACCTGGTGATGATTCTGACCCTCAACCTTTTGGCCAAATGCCATGAACTTCTTGCCCTGCATCCCTTGTCTGACACTGATGTTCTTGCCACCTATAGAACAGTGCTCCAGGGTACTGCTCGTGACTAGTTTGCTTTGGCCATCAACTAGAAAAGAACACAGAACAAAAACTGTGAACCCCTTTCCAAAAGATACAACCTCAGGTCCACTTTTTAATAGACCTAAACCCTCTGTTTTGTGTTGGAGATGTACAGGTAACCATCCTCCTGGATCCTGCCCACAGTACAATTCACCTGGCCCCCTTAAATCCTTACAAGCAGCAGACTCCCAAGCACCCTCAAGTTCTTAAAGGTATGCCTGGAAATGGCTCGGTGTCTGTTGTCAACGCTAAACAATCTGTCCGATCAAGTCAACAAGTTCATGGACTACCTGCAATCCAGTTGCAAACTCAGACAAACCTCTGCCATTTCAAAGCATGCAAGGCACTCATGGATGTGGGCACACCATTCAGTGGTGAGAAGTATGCTGATGACATTGTAAAGCTACAGGAGGAATTTGATCACAGGTTTCCAGACTTCCAGACACACAGAGACACAGAGACACTGTTCAGATGTTTGTTGACCCCTTCTCCTTCGATGTGCAAGATGCCCTCCTGTGCTTCATGTGGAGCTCATGGACCTGCAATGCAACTCTGAACTCAAAGCCAAGTTCAGGGAGATGAGTGGACAAGCAGACAAGCCCCCACCTTCCCTGAGCTTTCCAGGATGTTCAAGCGGACCATGGAGCACATATCTGTGAAAAGCTCTTCTCCACCATGAACTTTAATAAGTCAAAGTACAGGTTCAAATTTACTGATTCAATCCAAACTGAGGGTCTCAACGGCTTCCTCCCTCAAGTCAAATATGGCTCAGCTGTGTGAGAGGTCCCTGGCAGCAAGTAGGCAAGAGAAGCCTATGTTCTGAAGAACCGTTCATGTTCTGAACTGTTATTAATATAGACTGAGCAGATTAGATCAGTTGTACTCTACCTCCAGCGAACCCCAGGTAAGTTGACTTTGAGACCCCTGCTCTAGCCTATGGCATGGTCCTTGGACTCAGTTTAATTTCTAGTGTTGGAATGGTCATCAACTCATCAGGAAATGCCAACCTACCACAGAATAGAAATCATAAAAAACAAATCAAACCCAAATTGGCACAGAACTACCAAGTCCCAAATCTTTCCCTACTAAGTTCTGTACCCCCTCCCTTTCTCTCTTTGGAGCCTGTGTGGATGAAAGTAAAAGATTACATCAACCGTGCTGTGTCTGATGCTCACTTGCAAGATGGAGAGAGGAAACAATTTAGACCGCTCCTTGAGTCTAACTCAAAGGTCTGTAGTAACGAACCTGAGAAAACTGATGTTCTGCAGCACACCCTGTATACCACAAACTGTGTGCCAATAACGGCTTTACCGAATGTTCCCTGTTAAGCAAACTATTGTGAACAATTATGAGAGTTATTGAACCTTCCCATTCTGGATGGGCTTCTCCTGTAGTTCTACCACCAAAAAAGAATGGAGGTCACAGATTTTGTTTGGACTTTCGGAAAGTTAATGCTGTCACCGAAACTGACGCATATCCTCTGCCAAACATAAATTAAATTGTTGAATCCCTTTCTGGGGCTTCCCTTTTCTCCACAATTGACGTAAATAGTGAATACTGGCAAGTACCCATCCGGCTAGCAAAGCAAAAACTGCCTTCGTCACTCCCTCTGGATTATATCATCTTAATGTCATGCCCTTTGGTCACAAGAATGCGGCAGCCACCTTCCAAAGGCTCATGGAGAGTCTTGTATGGCCTGCAGGGATAAATCTGTCTAGTCATATTATCGTTTATTAGTCATCTGTAACTCAGCATTTTGAGCGTCTACAGACTGTAATGGATCGACTGCAAAGCCAATCTGACAATCAACCTCAAGAATTCTAGATTATGCATGCAAGAAATCAGATTCCTTGGACATATCGTCTCTGGTAAAGGAGTTAGTGCTGATCCCGACAAAGTCGAGGCAATTCGATCATATCCAGTACCGACGAACCTCAAGGAAGTTCAGAGGTTCTTGGGGCTTGCTGGATAGTATCACAAATTTGTACCAGATTTCTCAAATTGCTCATTCTCTGAATTAACTAAAGAAAAGGGAAGACCCTTTTATCTGGAGTCAAATATGTCAGCAGGCTTTTTGACTAATTGAAGTTTGAGGAGCTGTGTTGACCCAGAGAACGGGAAATGGAGCTGAAGTTCTTGCTTATGCCAGTCGAACACGAAACAGAGCTGAAAGCAATTACTCTGTGACAGAAAAGGAATGCCTAGACATCATTTGGGCTCTAGACAAATGGCAACATTATCTTGAACCAAATTTCTTTGCAGTCATCACTGATCATTCAACCTTGAAATCGGTTCTCTCTTCAACCAAAACCACCAGTCGTCTAATTAGATGAGCCTTAAGATTACAACGGATTGACTTCATCGTGGAATAACGGAAAGGAAGGCTCACCAAACGAAGGATTTCACCAAACCACAGGTTCATAGAAAACAGGACTTATTTGATGATAAAGTGCATCATAAAAAAAGAGTCTGAAAATCATTCGTGGTTCCTAGAGTCCTAAAAAGTAGGATGGGAGCCAGAGCCTTCAGTTATCAAGCTCCTCTTTTATGGAACCAGCTTCCACTTTCAGTCTGGGAGGCAGACACAGTCACCTCATTCAAGAACAGACTTAAGACTTTCCTGTTTGATAGTGCTTATAGTTAGGGCTGAATCAGGTTTGCCCTGGTCCAGCCCCTTGATATGCTGCTATAGGCTTATAGGCTGCTGGGGGATGTTTTAGGATACACTGAGCACCTCTCTCCTCTTCTCTCTCTCCTTATGGATGAATTTACATCTCTCCATTGCACCTTATTAACTCTGCTTCCTCCCCGGAGTCGTTGTGACTTCACGTCTCAGAGGGTCCATTGGACCTGGAGGTGTCTGATGCTGGTGAGCCGGCCTCCCATTGGCCCTGCTGATGCCCCGCCCCCCCTCCTCTCTACCTCCTTCTGTTTCATGGATTGGAGTTCCATTCATACATTGTCATATTCATGTAATGTGTTGATGTAACTCTGTAACTCTGTTCATCTGGTCACATGACATCTATTCATCTGTCCATCCGGGGAGAGGGATCCTCCTCTGTTGCTCTCCTGAAGGTTTCTTCCCTTTTTTCCCTGTCAAAGGTTATTTTTGGGGAGTTTTTCCTGATCCGATGTGAGGTCAAAGGTCAGGGATGTCGTATGTGTACAGATTGTAAAGCCCTCTGAGGCAAATTTGTAATATTGGGCTATACAAATAAACTGAATTGAAAATTTAATTTAATTTCCACTATAGGCTTTACATTCCTCGTAGTCTGGTTAACGAGATACTGGAGGCCTATCATAGAACCCTTTAAGTGGACACTGCGGCGCTTTCAAGACCTACAAAAGGCTTTATGAAGTAGCCTTTTGGCCTGGGATGTGGACAGATGTAAAGAACTTACTCAAGCACTGTATTGTTTGTCAGAGTCTGAAGGCAGATAATCAAAAAACAACCCACTGCCAAGGGCCCTAATGAGATGTTAGGAATTGACATTATGGGTCCCTTACCTAGAAGTCCAGAAAGACAGGAATATCTGGTTGGTTGTGATGGATTACTATACTCACTGGGTGGAGTTTTCGATCTGCAACCACACAAGTAATAGCTTGATTTCTGAAGGATATTTTCACAAGATGGGGTATACCTGATGTCATCTTGTCGGATCAAGGATCCCAGTTTGTGTCTTCACTGTTCCATGAACTCTGCGAACAATGGACTGTGACTCCCAAGCTCACGACTGCCTATCATCCACAGACAAACATGACAGAAAGAGTAAATTGTACTTTCAAATGTATGATAACCTCTTATGTGGGAAACAATCATGGTAAATGGGATCAATACCTCCCCGAGTTCAGATTTGCCATAAACTCTGCTGTTCAAGAGACTACAGGGTTCCCTAACCAGCAGAGCTGCAGATTGGCAGAAAGTTGAGTACTCCGATGGACAAGATTTTCCCCCCTGATACCCGTCCTTATGAGGGGTGCAGCATTTCAAACAACGCAAAGCGGATGTTGATGAAAATATAAAGAGATCACGTCTCAGACAGCAGAGGAACTACAACAAAAATGGGCGTTCTCTTGATTTCAAGCCCAAACAAAGGGTGTCCATGCAAAGTTTCCCTCAGTCAAGTGCAAAGAACTAATTCACCGCCAAGCTGGCCAAAAAGTGGAAAGGTCCCTAACATGTAGTTGGACAACTTGGGCCGCTAAACTACCAAGTTGTTTTGGAGGACACAGTCCGGATATAAGAACAATGCATGTTTGCAACCTTAAACCCTTCTTCCCTAGTGCTGAGGACTTGAAATACCCCCCCTGCAATGAACCGAACTGGACATAACTGCCCATCAACAGACATTCAAACATTTCATTGAACCGGATTGAAAGGATTTACAAACCCCTCCCTCCCCAACACACTCCTGCACACTTACACCTCCCCTCTGACACTTGGCATTTCTCTGGAGTCATCAATTAGGTTAATTACCTTGATTAAGGACATTTACCATATCCAGACTCTGTATTTGTGTTTATCTCGGTCATGGACATTGTCGAAATAAGATTGTATTGAATATAAACCAAGCGCTTTTTGGGCTATTTATAGCAGGGTTAGCAGGCTATCCGGGCTAATCCTCCAATTGTTTTAGGTAGCAATCTCTAGCTCTCAAACTCATACCTTTAATCTTTGGAAGGGAAACCTACGCTACACCTGATCTGATCTAATGTAATTTGATCTAATCTGATTTAATCTAATCTATCCTGATATAATCTGATCTAATTTGAACTAACCCTAAAGTGATCTAATCTACATTTTATCGAGTCAACTGTTTCTCGTACAGAAACAGGAGGTCATCATCAGGAGAGCCTTTTATAGAACATAAAACTTCTCCATCAGCTACCTTTGCTCTGCTCCTCCAGCTCCTCCACCTTCCTCGTCAGATCTGAGTTCAGCTTGCTGTCGGCCTCCGTCCTCTCCTCCATGCTTCTCAGCTCCTCCCTCTGCTGCCAGGCCTCCAGCTCGCCGTCCCTCAGCCGGCTCTCCATGCTCCGCAGGGCCTGGCGCTGCTCCACTTCCACTGCTTTCACACTCAGGACCAGCTCCTTCAAACCCTGCAGCTGGTCCCAGAGGACAGGGATCTCCGGAGGGACGCCCCCCACCGTCCTCACTCCGTCCACCTGGGGGACAGAAGCCTCCACCTGGGGGACAGAAGCCTCCACCTGGGGAACAGAAGCCTCCACCTGGGGGACAGAAGCCTCCATCTGGGGGACTGAAGCCTCCATCTGGGGGACAGAAGCCTCCACCTGGGGAACAGAAGCCTCCACCTGGGGGACAGAAGCCTCCATCTGGGGGACTGAAGCCTCCACCTGGGGGACAGAAGCCTCCATCTGGGGGACTGAAGCCTCCACCTGGGGGACAGAAGCCTCCACCTGGGGAACAGAAGCCTTCACCTGGGGGACAGAAGCCTCCATCTGGGGAACAGAAGCCTCCACCTGGGGGACAGAAGCCTCCACCTGGGGGACTGAAGCCTTCACCTGGGGGACAGAAGCCTCCATCTGGGGGACTGAAGCCTTCACCTGGGGGACTGAAGCCTTCACCTGGGGGACAGAAGCCTCCATCTGGGGGACAGAAGCCTCCATCTGGGGGACAGAAGCCTCCACCTGGGGGACAGAAGCCTCCACCTGGGGGACAGAAGCCTCCATCTGGGGGACAGAAGCCTCCATCTGGGGGACAGAAGCCTCCACCTGGGGGACAGAAGCCTCCACCTGGGGGACAGAAGCCTTCACCTGGGGGACAGAAGCCTCCACCTGGGGGACTGAAGCCTTCACCTGGCCCCGGCTGAAGGCTGGAGACGAAGAGAAGAACAGCAGAAACAGAACAGCCGACTTCATCCTGAAACCAAAACCTGCTGCTGAGTCCAGCAGCTTATACACACACACACTAATCTTTAGCGTGGATGAATAACTCGGTTACTTACCACATAGTGTGTAGGAATGCAGCTGAAAGCTCCAGGACAAGAATCATGTGACGTGGCCCAAAGCTCAGGACCCGCCTCCTGCTTCCTGCTCCTCAGAGGATGAACTTCTTCAACATGTTTCTCAAGTTAAGATGACACACTATCCCAAGAAAACATGGCAGAAGTTTAATCCTGGGGTCAAAGGTCATTAGGAACCCTGCTACATGGACAACATGACCCGCCCTCCTCTGCCTCCGATTGGCTCGTAGTCTTGGTAAGAATATCCGGGTCAGTCAATCAGAGCCAGAGGAGGGTGGGTCATGTCGATACCACAGCAGGAACAGACCTATTGCGTCACAGACTGGTCACGTGACCGAGTCATGTGACGAACGATCTCGATCATATTTTAACCAACGTGAAACATTTGCTGATCGTCTTTGACTCAAATGTTTGAGAATCAGTAAATTATTATTATTTATTAATGAACACACTAAACGAAGGCATGTTCAGAGAGAGGCGGAGCCGGTTGATAAACTCCGCCCTCTTCTCTTTTGGGGCATGTCAGTGAAGGCTTTGGCGCTTTCTGGTGGACAAACGGAGCAACGACACTCTGCTCTTCCTCGTTGGTCTTCACATTCACAGATTAGGGTTAGGGGTAACCCTGAGGGGGGTAATCCCAACCTCTAACACTAGGGGGGGGTAACCCCTAACCCTAGGGGGGTAACCCTAACTCTAGGGGGGGTAACCCCTAACCCTGAAGGCTCTAACCCTAGGGGGGTAACCCCTAACCCTGAAGGCTCTAACCCTAGGGGGGTAACCCTAACCCTGAGGGGGGTAACCCTAACACTAGGGGGGGGGGGGGGGGGGTAACCCCTAACCCTGAGGGGGGTAACCCTAACCCTGAGGGGGGTAACCCCTAACCCTAGGGGGGGGTAAGCCCTAACCCTGAGGGGGGTAACCCTAACACTAGGGGGGGGGGGGGGTAACCCCTAACCCTGAGGGGGGTAACCCTAACCCTGAGGGGGGTAACCCCTAACCCTAGGGGGGGGTAAGCCCTAACCCTAGGGGGGTAACCTCTAACACTAGGTGGGTGACCCTAACCCTAGGGGGGTAACCCTAACCCTGAGGGGGGTAACCCTAACCCTGAGGGGGGTAACCCCTAACCCTAGGGGGGGGTAAGCCCTAACCCTGAGGGGGGTAACCCTAACACTAGGGGGGGGGGGGGGGTAACCCCTAACCCTGAGGGGGGTAACCCTAACCCTGAGGGGGGTAACCCCTAACCCTAGGGGGGGGTAAGCCCTAACCCTAGGGGGGTAACCTCTAACACTAGGTGGGTGACCCTAACCCTAGGGGGGTAACCCTAACCCTGAGGGGGGTAACCCTAACACTAGGTGGGTGACCCTAACCCTAGGGGGGTAACCTCTAACACTAGGGGGGGGGGTAACCCCTAATCCTAGTGGGGGGTAACCCTAACCCTGAGGGGGGTAACCCCTAACCCTAGGGGGGGGGTAACCCTAACCCTGAGGGGGGTAACCCCTAATCCTAGTGGGGGGTAACCCTAACCCTGAGGGGGGTAACCCATAACACTAGGGGGGGGGAACCCTAACCCTGAGGGGGGTAACCCCTAACACTAGGGGGGGGAACCCTAACCCGCATGCCAAACATAGCTAATTCTAATCTGCAGCTCAAGAGATCAGTGTGCACGTAACTGTCACGTGCACCAAAGCGTATTAAAGAGGAACAGAATAATGTGAATTTGAGATGGATTCACTCTGATGTTAGTATAATAAATATATTAATATATAATAGATGTTCATGTAAAACCTTTTATGAGTTTAATGCAGAAAGAACAAACTTCAGGAACGTTAAACACGTGAAGGAAGAAGTTTTAAAGAAACGTTGAGTTCAAAACAGGAAACAGGATTTTATTTTGAACACACTTTAAAACACACTTTGACCCGTTGAAGGAGAACTGGGTTCTCAAGCCTTCAAAGAAACGTTTACACTCAGTTCTGACGGACCCGCTGCTCCAAACCCGGAGAACCACGGGGAACGTCCCGTAGAACGAGCCGCGGGGAAGTCAGACAGGATATTATATGTTATTAAAACCTACATTTAAGTCCCCTACATGTATCATTTTGTATCAGTTTATAAACGTGTAATACACATTTATAACACACTGTTATTAATATTGATCATCTGACTCCGATCTGAAACATATTGATTATATATGAACCTGACGGACCGATCTGATACTGAAGTCTTGATCCATGAATCAATTGAATTATTGATCCATGGTTTGGTGGCCCCTCATTGGTCAGACCCCCTGATGTCCTGTGTGATAATAAACCAGTTATTACATGTTTATACATCCTGGTTATAGATTATAAACATGGGGGACTAAATATTTAATCTGAATTAAGAGTTCACTTTAAATTCAGTAAATTAAATAATCTCAACAGGACTTTCTGAAGCTTCAAGCGAAGACGATCCCTCATGGGTCCTCGTGGGTCCTCGTGGGTCCTCGTGGGTCCTCGTGGGTCCTCGTGGGTCCTCGTGGGTCCTCGTGGGTCCGATGTTTAGAGTCTGCAGGAAGTTGCGTTAAAGATTCAGAACCAGCCTGACCGGACCCCAGTCTAAAGTTTGAGACCTCCAGGAGTCCAGACATGAACCAGTTCGATCCAGAGTGGTTCAGGTCCCATGGTTCTGGTCCGGTTTAGCGCTGGCCGGTGTAAGCCCTGAACCAGGAAGTGACAGAGGCAGCAGCAGACGAGATCATCCCTCCAGTGTTGGCAGAGGGCTGGGACACCTGCAATGCACTCTGGGAAAGATCCATGGACTGGAGGGGGGAGGAGGAGGGGCATGTTATAACATCATAGACCATGATAAACTCTACAGACCTGAACCCGGTCTAACCCTCTACAGACCTGAACCCGGTCTAACCCTCTACAGACCTGAACCCGGTCAAACCCTCTACAGACATGAACACGGTCTAACTCTACAGACCTGAACACGGTCTAACTCTACAGACATGAACACGGTCTAACTCTACAGACCTGAACACGGTCTAACTCTACAGACCTGAACACGGTCTAACCCTCTACAGACCTGAACACGGTCAAACCCTCTACAGACCTGAACCCGGTCAAACCCTCTACAGACATGAACACGGTCTAACTCTACAGACATGAACACGGTCTAACTCTACAGACATGAACACGGTCTAACTCTACAGACATGAACACGGTCTAACCCTCTACAGACATGAACACGGTCTAACTCTACAGACATGAACACGGTCTAACCCTACAGACCTGAACACGGTCTAACTCTACAGACCTGAACACGGTCTAACTCTACAGACCTGAACACGGTCTAACTCTACAGACCTGAACACGGTCTAACTCTACAGACCTGAACACGGTCTAACTCTACAGACATGAACACGGTCTAACCCTACAGACCTGAACACGGTCTAACTCTACAGACATGAACACGGTCTAACTCTACAGACCTGAACACGGTCTAACTCTACAGACCTGAACACGGTCTAACTCTACAGACATGAACACGGTCTAACTCTACAGACCTGAACACGGTCTAACTCTACAGACATGAACACGGTCTAACTCTACAGACATGAACACGGTCTAACTCTACAGACATGAACACGGTCTAACCCTCTACAGACATGAACACGGTCTAACCCTACAGACATGAACACGGTCTAACTCTACAGACATGAACACGGTCTAACCCTCTACAGACATGAACACGGTCTAACCCTACAGACATGAACACGGTCTAACCCTCTACAGACATGAACACGGTCTAACCCTCTACAGACATGAACACGGTCTAACCCTACAGACATGAACACGGTCTAACTCTACAGACATGAACACGGTCTAACCCTCTACAGACATGAACACGGTCTAACCCTACAGACATGAACACGGTCTAACCCTCTACAGACCTGAACACGGTCTAACTCTACAGACCTGAACACGGTCTAACCCTACAGACCTGAACACGGTCTAACCATCTACAGACCTGAACACGGTCTAACTCTACAGACCTGAACACGGTCTAACTCCAGGTGTTTCTACCTGTGATGGGATGTCACAGAATCGAGGACTGGGCACCGTCTCCCAGTCCGTCCCCAGGTCCGTCTCCTCGTCCGTCACAGCCTCGTCTCCGCTCTCCTCCGCCGGTCCTGCAGCCTCCGGCTCCACAAACTCCATTGACTCCTCCAAGTCTGCGCTCACCTCAAACGGACCCGTTCTGGACCAGGACCAAAACCAGACCGGAGGGAACAGTCAGATACTCCAGAAACAAATGAAAAGCGTCCGAAGACCAAAAGACATCTCACCTGCCCAGGTTGTTGTTGTCGGGGGCAACCAGAAACATGATGTTCCTCAGAGTGTGATGAGGGTGGAGCTTCTCACTGTTGACATGCTGGACACAGAAGAGTGTTTCTCATTAAATAGTTGTTGTCTCAGAGAGACTAAATGAGTCTCAGTGTCTCAGAAGAGTCTCTTAAAGCTCTCTGAGGCAAATTTGTGATATTGGGCTATACAAAATAAACTGAATTGAATTGAATTAAAGAGTCTCAGAGTGTCTTAAAGAGTCTCAGAGTGTCTCAGAGTGTCTTAAAGACTCTCAGAGTGTCTTAAAGAGTCTCAGAGTGTCTTAAAGAGTCTCAGAGTGTCTCAGAGTGTCAGAGTGTCTTAAAGAGTCTCAGAGTGTCTTAAAGACTCTCAGAGCGTCTGACCTGTGAGAAGCAGAGGTGGAGGATGTTGGTGTTGAGTTTGCTCAGGGCTCTGGTGAAGCGGTATCGGCTCAGATTCTCTCCACAGAACTCACTGAAGAACAAACAAACATGAAAAGACACTGTTTAACCGACGCTGTGATGAGGGAGTGAAGGCAGCACAGCAGGTGTTTCTGGTCTCACCTGTTGCAGAGTTTCTTGGGCAGGTTGACGTCCAGGAGGTGAGACAGGATGGTGACGAGCTGTGTGGCGTAGCAGAGAGCAGCGCTGACGGTGTGGGCCGGGTTGATGTGGTCCAACTCTGTAGAGACGGGGGTCAAAGGGTCAGAGACAGGAGGTCAAAGGGTCAGAGACAGGAGGTCAAAGGGTCAGAGACAGCAGGTCAAAGGGTCAGAGACAGGAGGTCAAAGGGTCAGAGACAGCAGGTCAGAGACAGGAGGTCAAAGGGTCAGAGACAACAGGTCAAAGGGTCAGAGACAGGAGGTCAAAGGTTCAGAGACAGGAGGTCAAAGGGTCAGAGACAACAGGTCAAAGGGTCAGAGACAACAGGTCAAAGGGTCAGAGACAACAGGTCAAAGGGTCAGAGACAGGAGGTCAAAGGTTCAGAGACAGCAGGTCAGAGGGTCAGAGACAGCAGGTCAGAGGGTCAGAGACAGCAGGTCAGAGACAGGAGGTCAAAGGGTCAGAGACAGCAGGTCAGAGGGTCAGAGACAGCAGGTCAGAGACAGGAGGTCAGAGGGTCAGAGACAGGAGGTCAAAGGGTCAGAGACAGCAGGTCAAAGGGTCAGAGACAGGAGGTCAAAGGGTCAGAGACAGCAGGTCAGAGACAGCAGGTCAAAGGGTCAGAGACAGGAGGTCAAAGGGTCAGAGACAGGAGGTCAGAGGGTCAGAGACAGCAGGTCAAAGGGTCAGAGACAGGAGGTCAGAGGGTCAGAGACAGCAGGTCAAAGGGTCAGAGACAGCAGGTCAAAGGGTCAGAGACAGCAGGTCAGAGACAGGAGGTCAGAGGGTCAGAGACAGCAGGTCAGAGACAGGAGGTCAGAGGGTCAGAGACAGCAGGTCAAAGGGTCAGAGACAGGAGGTCAAAGGGTCAGAGACAGGAGGTCAAAGGGTCAGAGACAGGAGGTCAAAGGGTCAGAGACAGCAGGTCAGAGACAGCAGGTCAAAGGGTCAGAGACAGGAGGTCAAAGGGTCAGAGACAGCAGGTCAAAGGGTCAGAGACAGGAGGTCAGAGGGTCAGAGACAGCAGGTCAAAGGGTCAGAGACAGCAGGTCAAAGGGTCAGAGACAGGAGGTCAAAGGGTCAGAGACAGGAGGTCAGAGGGTCAGAGACAGCAGGTCAAAGGGTCAGAGACAGGAGGTCAGAGGACATTTGAGCAGCTTAAACAAGAGAATCTATAATCTGAATAGTGGCTGATTGATTTTCTGCTGGTCGACTCGTCGATTTATTAACTATTTGTTACCAAGAACACTCAGAGTAAAGCCCCCCCCTCACCTGGGCCCTGATTGGTGCTCTTTTCCTCCACCCAGCTGTAGTAGGCGGAGCAGTCTCCGTTGCTGGGCAGGGTGACGGGGGGTCCCGTGATGCTGATGCTGGTCTCTCCGTTCTGGTCGTCCCAGATCCAGCGTCCCGACAGGTAGGTGGTCCTCCGTGCCTCGGCCAGCTCGCTCACCGTGCTGGAGGTCAACGCGGGGTCGCAATCTGCCACCACGTCTGCGGGGTCTCTGGGTGACACACGCAGGGGCAGAGGTCAGGTGAGTTTGAACATTTCATAAAAAAAGAAAACAGGAGTCCCTGGGGTGGTCTCACCTGCTGCCCTGCTTCTCCTCCTGGGTGTGGAAGATGTGGGTGGTGAGCTCCAGGATGTGGTCTCGCCTCAGAGCGGCCAGGTGGCCCAGGCGGCCCTGCAGCTCCCGGCTGCGTCTCTCCAGCAGGTCCCCCAGGCGCCGGTTGTGACGCTCGATCTTGTCCCGTTTTTCCTGGTGCCGTCCGGCCCGGCGCTGCAGCCGCTGGCTCTCCTCCTGAGAGTGCAGGAGGAGCTCCTTATCTGCAGGAGGACCACCAGAGAACAGGAGCATGAGCTGGACCCAAGAGGACCACCAGAGACCAGGAGCATGAGCTGGACCCAAGAGGACCACCAGAGAACAGGAGCATGAGCTGGACCCAGGAGGACCACCAGAGACCAGGAGCATGAGCTGGACCCAAGAGGACCACCAGAGAACAGGAGCATGAGCTGGACCCAAGAGGACCACCAGAGACCAGGAGCATGAGCTGGACCCAGGAGGACCACCAGAGAACAGGAGCATGAGCTGGACCCAAGAGGACCACCAGAGACCAGGAGCATGAGCTGGACCCAAGAGGACCACCAGAGAACAGGAGCATGAGCTGGACCCAGGAGGACCACCAGAGACCAGGAGCATGAGCTGGACCCAAGAGGACCACCAGAGAACAGGAGCATGAGCTGGACCCAGGAGGACCACCAGAGAACAGGAGCATGAGCTGGACCCAAGAGGACCACCAGAGACCAGGAGCATGAGCTGGACCCAAGAGGACCACCAGAGAACAGGAGCATGAGCTGGACCCAGGAGGACCACCAGAGAACAGGAGCATGAGCTGGACCCAAGAGGACCACCAGAGACCAGGAGCATGAGCTGGACCCAAGAGGACCACCAGAGAACAGGAGCATGAGCTGGACCCAGGAGGACCACCAGAGACCAGGAGCATGAGCTGGACCCAAGAGGACCACCAGAGAACAGGAGCATGAGCTGGACCCAGGAGGACCACCAGAGAACAGGAGCATGAGCTGGACCCAAGAGGACCACCAGAGAACAGGAGCATGAGCTGGACCCAAGAGGACCACCAGAGAACAGGAGCATGAGCTGGACCCAGGAGGACCACCAGAGACCAGGAGCATGAGCTGGACCCAAGAGGACCACCAGAGAACAGGAGCATGAGCTGGACCCAAGAGGACCACCAGAGAACAGGAGCATGAGCTGGACCCAAGAGGACCACCAGAGAACAGGAGCATGAGCTGGACCCAGGAGGACCACCAGAGAACAGGAGCATGAGCTGGACCCAAGAGGACCACCAGAGAACAGGAGCATGAGCTGGACCCAGGAGGACCACCAGAGAACAGGAGCATGAGCTGGACCCAGGAGGACCACCAGAGAACAGGAGCATGAGCTGGACCCAAGAGGACCACCAGAGACCAGGAGCATGAGCTGGACCCAAGAGGACCACCAGAGAACAGGAGCATGAGCTGGACCCAAGAGGACCACCAGAGACCAGGAGCATGAGCTGGACCCAAGAGGACCACCAGAGAACAGGAGCATGAGCTGGACCCAGGAGGACCACCAGAGAACAGGAGCATGAGCTGGACCCAAGAGGACCACCAGAGAACAGGAGCATGAGCTGGACCCAGGAGGACCACCAGAGACCAGGAGCATGAGCTGGACCCAAGAGGACCACCAGAGAACAGGAGCATGAGCTGGACCCAAGAGGACCACCAGAGAACAGGAGCATGAGCTGGACCCAGGAGGACCACCAGAGACCAGGAGCATGAGCTGGACCCAAGAGGACCACCAGAGAACAGGAGCATGAGCTGGACCCAAGAGGACCACCAGAGACCAGGAGTATGAGCTGGACCCAAGAGGACCACCAGAGAACAGGAGCATGAGCTGGACCCAAGAGGACCACCAGAGACCAGGAGCATGAGCTGGACCCAAGAGGACCACCAGAGACCAGGAGCATGAGCTGGACCCAAGAGGACCACCAGAGACCAGGAGCATGAGCTGGACCCAAGAGGACCACCAGAGAACAGGAGCATGAGCTGGACCCAAGAGGACCACCAGAGACCAGGAGCATGAGCTGGACCCAAGAGGACCACCAGAGAACAGGAGCATGAGCTGGACCCAAGAGGACCACCAGAGACCAGGAGCATGAGCTGGACCCAAGAGGACCACCAGAGAACAGGAGCATGAGCTGGACCCAAGAGGACCACCAGAGACCAGGAGTATGAGCTGGACCCAAGAGGACCACCAGAGACCAGGAGTATGAGCTGGACCCAAGAGGACCACCAGAGACCAGGAGTATGAGCTGGACCCAAGAGGACCACCAGAGACCAGGAGCATGAGCTGGACCCAAGAGGACCACCAGAGACCAGGAGTATGAGCTGGACCCAAGAGGACCACCAGAGAACAGGAGCATGAGCTGGACCCAGGAGGACCACCAGAGAACAGGAGCATGAGCTGGACCCAGGAGGACCACCAGAGAACAGGAGCATGAGCTGGACCCAAGAGGACCACCAGAGAACAGGAGCATGAGCTGGACCCAAGAGGACCACCAGAGACCAGGAGTATGAGCTGGACCCAAGAGGACCACCAGAGACCAGGAGCATGAGCTGGACCCAAGAGGACCACCAGAGACCAGGAGTATGAGCTGGACCCAAGAGGACCACCAGAGAACAGGAGCATGAGCTGGACCCAGGAGGACCACCAGAGAACAGGAGCATGAGCTGGACCCAAGAGGACCACCAGAGAACAGGAGCATGAGCTGGACCCAAGAGGACCACCAGAGACCAGGAGCATGAGCTGGACCCAAGAGGACCACCAGAGACCAGGAGTATGAGCTGGACCCAAGAGGGCCACCAGAGACCAGGAGTATGAGCTGGACCCAAGAGGACCACCAGAGAACAGGAGTATGAGCTGGACCCAAGAGGACCACCAGAGAACAGGAGTATGAGCTGGACCCAAGAGGACCACCAGAGACCAGGAGTATGAGCTGGACCCAAGAGGACCACCAGAGACCAGGAGCATGAGCTGGACCCAAGAGGACCACCAGAGACCAGGAGCATGAGCTATTACAACGTGGACTATGAGAGATGTTTCTCTTTTGTCTGAATGATGTTTTTAGTGTAAAGAAACATTTATTATTCTGTAAAACTAAACACATCTTCAGAAATCCATCTGAAAATGTCATGATCAGAACTCACCACTCTTCACCTCCTCGTTGCCCCCAGCAACCGCCTCCTTCAGCTGCTCGATCTTCATCTTACACGACATGATCTTCCATTGCTGAGGAACACACACACACACACACACACACACACACACACACATATATATATATATATATATATATACACACACCAAGGACAACGGTCTAAGTCCTGTGGACTAACTCACCATCTCGTCAGCCTGCAGCTTCCTGTCCATGTCCTGAATGACTCTGAGGAGATGAGTTCATGAACATCAGAACTTTGAGGTCTTTGTTTACATCCAGAAAACAACAATTTGTATCCACGTAGTTGTATTTATTTGTATTCACACACACACACACACACACACACTTGTAGTTGTATATCTATGTAGTTTTAATAGTTTTCCTGACTTTTAAAGTGTGTGTTGGTGATGAGGTTGTCTTAAAAAGGTCATGACATCATCATGACATCATCATGACATCTGATCATCTTCACCTGTGCTGCAGCTGCTCCTTTTCCTCCTTCAGCTTCTTCAGCCGCTCCAACTTCTCAACGTATCTGAAACAAAAAACACATTATATATATATATATATATATATATATATATATATATATATATATATATATATGTATGGAGACACGCACACAGCCAGAGTGAGGTCATGTCAGTTTAGCAGAACGAGATATTAAAGATTCAACCTGTGCATAAAACCATAAATTGACTTATATGTATATTTGACATATGTTCTCATTGCGGTCATTCGCGTGTGTCACGCCGAGCAGCGAGCTCCGCTTCGCCGCGTGGAGTTCAGTGTACTGCTGAACAATGCCGGAGGATAAAGGGCTCAACGGGGGTCCACAACGGGCGACAAGTCAACGACACCTTTCGCTGCTCCTCCCGTCGAAGGACACGAAGTCTCCGGCCCGGACGCACCGGGCGCAGGTGAGCCTGCGGCGGGACGTGCTGCACAGCGGGCACCGCTCCACCGCCACGTACAGACCCTCCGCGTCGTCCACCGACTCCACCATCGCGCAGCCCGGCGCGGAGTGAGCGGCATACACGGCGGGCGGCCGGAGGGGCGGCCGCCCGCCGGAGGACGAGGCGGCGCGGTGCGGGCCGAGTGGGAGCCGCGCAGGGGACGCCATGGCCGGGGAGAGGGAGCCGACGCCTCCTAGGAGCGCTTCTTCCTGTCCGCCATGTTGGTTCTCTGACTGTTAAACGAGCCGACTCTTCTCCGCCATGTTGGTTCAACCGGAGATGTTTTTGTTTTGATGAGCCAAACGAGGAGTCCGCCACTTCCGGTTTCCTCTGAACACGTGACGGGTTTGTTTATGAAGTGACGTAGGGGATGTGGGCGGAGTCAAGGAAACTGCTTCATAGACTAAAAGGTCCTCATGCAGAATAATGTATTATATAATATATTATTATTATATAATATGAATTATATTGTAATATAATATGTAATATATATTATTATTATATCAATTCTAAATGTAATATATATTATATATATAATATTATATATTGCAATTAATTAATGTGTTCAACATTTTAAAAGGTGGGGCAATTCTTTATGACTTTATATAATCTATAATAAGACATTTAGTTGATAATATTTGTTGTTTTAATTAACTGAATCTGCAAAGTAACTAAAGCTGTCAGATAAATGTAGTAAAGTAAGTAAAATATTTACTTTGAAAAGTACAAAGTTTCAGAAAGTGGAATTTGTAGGGTTGTAATGTTTTTATCTTTACTTGCACATGTATATAAAATAATGTCTATGTTTTAAATTAATACATAAGAAAGATATGATGATTAATAAGGGATATTATGAAGAATATTATGAAGAATTTATTAGGAAAGCATAGAAGAAAGTCACTGTATGTGTATGTTTATTATAACTACGTGTATGTTTATTCTGTGTATGTTCATTATAACTGTATGTGTATGTTTATTATAACTGTTTGCTTATGTTTATTATAACTGTAAGATGATTCAGGTATTGATTATGGGAGGTGTAGTTCAATGTAGATTTCCCTTGGAGATCGTAAAAACAGCCG
Organism: Cyclopterus lumpus; assembly: GCF_009769545.1. Classification (NCBI taxonomy): domain Eukaryota; kingdom Metazoa; phylum Chordata; class Actinopteri; order Perciformes; family Cyclopteridae; genus Cyclopterus; species Cyclopterus lumpus. Next base: position 23,159,493 of record NC_046987.1, read on the forward strand.
GAAACCATTTTATTGTGAAAACCGGAAGTGGGGGAAGCTAGCGGAAGTAGCGACGCTTTTTACTTTATTTAAGATTTAAGTAAATGTGCTTAGTTACATCTCTCCACTGATTACTCAGATTTTCCTCTCAAAGTTATGAGACAATTAAAAACAAAACAAAGAAAAAAATAGTAATGACTAAATAAAAAATCATGAATAATATCGTTGGAAGTTTTAACTTTAGTTCATTGGAATAATTATACAAATCAAAAGTTTGAATGAATATTTGGAGACACTTTGAGATTGTACGTCAACATTTTAAAATACTAGTTTGTAATCCAAAGGATTACTAGTTAGAATTATGAGATATGTTTGACAAATTAAAGTATCTGATGACAGTATTTGTATTTCTTGTGTTTCCTGTCATCAGATATGAAGGAAAACATCTAATTACAGCTGTACACATTAATTATCTGTAGTTATTACACACAGCGTTTTGGGTTTTCCATTCTAATTCATGAGCTGAAAATATTAAGAATTCAGAAGAAGACAATAAACATTTATAAGTCATTTATTTCCTTTCAGGACGGTGCAACATTCAACAGAGACAAACGAATCATTAACCAATAAATGATCATCTATTTACAAACAGGAAGTGATGTTGGCGGTCGGCCTCACTGTTTCCTGAAGCCTCTCAGAATCGGGTAAATGTTCTCAAACGCTTCGTAGATCTCCTCTCGCTCTTTGGCTCCTGTAATTTAACACACAAATCATTACAACTTTATTCATAAAACTGTGTGGAGAGACAACAATAATCACATTTTAGCCAATTTGCTTTCAATAAATAACGTCAACATGAGCCATTAGCATTCAGCTGATTATGAGGCATTTGTCTGAATTACTGGAAACGTCCTCCAATAGTTTACTGGTGAAGTAAAAGAGGGTGTAAAGGTGTTGAAACTGAGCGCTCCTCCATGTTGAGTGTGAGTTTCTTTACCGGTCAGAACCACTTTGCCCGACACGAAGATGAGCAGGACGATACGAGGCTTCACCATCCGGTAGATGAGGCCGGGAAACAGCTCAGGTTCATAACTGTGGAGACCAATCACACTTTTATTAAGCAGTGAAACAACATGATGCAGTCAACATGATGCAGTCAACATGATGCAGTCAACATGGTGCAGTCAACATGATGCAGTCAACATGATGCAGTCAACATGGTGCAGTCAACATGATGCAGTCAACATGGTGCAGTCAACATGATGCAGTCAACATGATGCAGTCAACATGATGCAGTCAACATGATGCAGTCAACATGGTGCAGTCAACATGGTGCAGTCAACATGGTGCAGTCAACATGATGCAGTCAACATGATGCAGTCAACATGATGCAGTCAACATGATGCAGTCAACATGATGCAGTCAACATGATGCAGTCAACATGGTGCAGTCAACATGGTGCAGTCAACATGGTGCAGTCAACATGGTGCAGTCAACATGATGCAGTCAACATGATGCAGTCAACATGGTGCAGTCAACATGGTGCAGTCAACATGATGCAGTCAACATGATGCAGTCAACATGGTGCAGTCAACATGATGCAGTCAACATGGTGCAGTCAACATGATGCAGTCAACATGATGCAGTCAACATGATGCAGTCAACATGGTGCAGTCAACATGATGCAGTCAACATGGTGCAGTCAACATGATGCAGTCAACATGATGCAGTCAACATGATGCAGTCAACATGGTGCAGTCAACATGATGCAGTCAACATGGTGCAGTCAACATGATGCAGTCAACATGGTGCAGTCAACATGATGCAGTCAACATGATGCAGTCAACATGATGCAGTCAACATGATGCAGTCAACATGGTGCAGTCAACATGATGCAGTCAACATGATGCAGTCAACATGGTGCAGTCAACATGGTGCAGTCAACATGGTGCAGTCAACATGATGCAGTCAACATGATGCAGTCAACATGATGCAGTCAACATGGTGCAGTCAACATGATGCAGTCAACATGGTGCAGTCAACATGATGCAGTCAACATGGTGCAGTCAACATGATGCAGTCAATATGCATCATGTTGACTGCATCATGTTGACTGCATCATGTTGACCACTAACAGCCTCCACTGTCAGTGATCCACTAACAGCCTCCACCTGTCAGTGATCCACTAACAGCCTCCACCTGTCAGTCATCCACTAACAGCCTCCACCTGTCAGTCATCCACTAACAGCCTCCACCTGTCAGTGATCCACTAACAGCCTCCACCTGTCAGTGATCCACTAACAGCCTCCACCTGTCAGTCATCCACTAACAGCCTCCACCTGTCAGTGATCCACTAACAGCCTCCACTGTCAGTCATCCACTAACAGCCTCCACCTGTCAGTCATCCACTAACAGCCTCCACCTGTCAGCAGATCACTAACTTCCTGACAGACTGGACCCAGCAGGTGAGGCTGGGAAAAACCACATCCAGTACCCGGTCTATCAGCACTGGCGCCCCCCAGGGATGTGTGCTCTCCCCACTGCTCTTCTCCCTCTACACCAGGCCTGGGCATTGTGTGGCCTTTGGTTGATTCTGACTGGCCCGTGTGAGGTTGATTGGAAATTACAAAATAAACATATTTTTTCTAATTTTACCTCTTGCATGGACTAAAGCTGCAGTGCTTTTATTTTGAAGTGTTTTATTCACGTAATGACGCAAAACGTAACTCAAATACGTGGGCATGATTGAATCAAGTGTACGAGCAGTCACAACTCACGAGACGACTTTAGCCCTCAAAAATGGCCACTCGTGCTAAAAAAAGAAAGGTAGATGCTAATTATTTATTTACTGAAGTCGGAGGTAAAGCTGTTTGTTTAGTTTGCGGAGAGCAGATCGCTGTGTTTAAGGATTACAATTTGAGTCGGCATTACGAGACGAAGCACGGGAAGAAATACAAAAACTTGACTGACGCTGAAAAGACGGCGGCATCGGAAGCTTTGCTAGCTAAGCCAAGCTTCACACGGCCAGGGATCAACCAAGACCAGCTTTGTGATGTCCCACAAAATCGCTAAAAACAGTAAGCCGTTCTCGGAGGGGGAGTTTGTCAAAGAGTGCTTGGTGGACTAAAAAGAAGCATTTGAGCAAGTCCGCTATCCAGGAGAACCGTGACAAGAAGGATCGAGGACATTGCGGCGAATCTGGAGCTTCAGCTGCAACGTGAAGTGGTACGTTTGGACTTTTTCTCATTGACCTGCAGTCTGATGTGGCCGACCACTTCAAGTCAAGAGTCAATGCTCTCAAGGAGGAGAACTTTCCAAACATAAGGAGACACGCTCAGAAGATGTTGGTTCTCTTTGGCTCGACCTAAATATGTGAACAAACATTCTCAGTGATGGAGTTTACAAAATCCACGTATAGATCATCTCTCACTGATGATCATCTGGCAGCTTCGCATCTCCACCTCAGACATTCAACCTGACTTTGATGCACCAACAGAGACTAGATTTCACTCACTGAACAAGAAAAAGGAACTGAAAGAAATCAATGAGGTGGTTGACTAGAAATGCTGGCATGTAAAGGCACCAATTAGCAGTGAACTGGGACACTTTCTTTGGAGGCCTTTTTCTCAAAATCACAGTTCAGTGATAATCATTATAATATGATGTATCTTACTATTTGGACTACAAAGACAATATTGTGGTGTCTTTAGAAAGCTAAGAACCTCTTTCCAACAGTATATGGAACTCAAAATGTGTTTTGGGGTGAATGTGCCTGAAAATGATCACTTATATAAAGAGTCACAAATGGTAAAAACTTTCACATTTTGTTTGTTTTTGGTGTTTTATTGAATAAATGAATTTTTTTGTAAGGCAACCTCGCTTTTTCATTGCTTAATCATATACTCATATCATATATTAATCACATGCAGTACTCTTACTAGTCTTCCCAGCTTGTCAAAACAATGCTATATACTGCTTTTATAAAGAAATACAATTAATATTATGAAGAATTGAGTTCAGCCTTTTGGCCTGGCCCTCCACAATAGTTTTTGTTTTCTGCGAAGGACTCGACCCAGACAAGTACTCAAGCCACACTGATACCAACTGGAGTCTTTGGAAACACAAGTCAACTCCCACGTTCCGCCTACTGCGCCGCCCCTCCAACACCCAGCATGTACCCAGACCTAAACCATATATCCCTCCTCTTCTTTCCCCTCCTCCCTATCAAAGCCACAACCCCTTCTCACAGACGTCATCTGGCTTTGACCAACCTGTCACCTGACTTAAAGCACTTTTCCGTGATCGATCTTGCAAATGCTTTCTTTTGCGTCCCCTTGGATGAAGAATCTCAAGCCCTCTTTGCCTTCACGTTTAATGGCCAGAAGTACACTTACTCACGACTGCCATAAGGATACAGAGATTCACCTGGCATATTCAATCATGTCTTGAAAACTCATCTGTCCACCATGCAACTTCCGGAGGGGGTGATACTCATTCAATACGTTGATGATCTGCTTCTGGCAGCACCCACCGCAGAGCTTTGTATGGAAGGAACACGAGTGTTACTCAATCACCTATCCACAAAAGGATAGAAAGTCAAGATTGGAAAAGTCCAATGTTGCAGAAAACAAGTCACTTTTCTCGGACGAGAAGTATCATCTGACAGAAATTCCATTCTTCACCACGCAAAACCAACAACAGTGTCAGAAATGCTGTCCTTTCTCGGTCTAACAGGCTACAGTCGATGTCATGTACCCAGTTACAGTGATATGACTCAACCTCTGAGGGATCTGGTGAAGGTCGCAGGTACACGAAACCTGACCAGCAATCTTGAATGGATGCCAGAAGCCGAAAAAGCATTCACCTACACAAAGCAAGCCCTGGCACAGGCAGCAACTCTTGCATCACCAGACTACACCATCCCGTTCCACCTAGATGTTTCTGAAAAAGATGCATTTGTTAATGTGGTTCTTTTCCAGAAAAAAGGGGGACAGAGAACGATATTGATGTATCATTCGTCAAAACTTGACAACATTGAAGCAGGTCAAGCATCATGTTCCCGACATATGGCAGCCCTCGCAAAAGCCATTGATAAAACCCGCCACATTGTAATGTGCCATCCATTACAAGTCCACACCAATCGTGGAGTAATTGCCTTTGTAACAAGCAAAGAATTCACCTTCAGTGCAGGAACACAAACTGATCAGAAAACACATCACCTTTGTAAATACAGACATCGATATGGCTGACGAAATACAAGGAGGACAACAACACTGTTGTGAAGAAATGACTGAAACAGAAACCAAAATGAGGGTGGACCTACAATCGGAACCTCTAAAGAGTCCAGATCATTGGCTATACACCGATGGATGTTGCTACAAAGGTATGCAGTAGTGGAGCAAGATGAAAAAGGGAATCACGAACTCTAGAGGCCGCCATAATACCTCAACCAGCATCAGCACAACTTGCAGAAATAATTGCTCTAACCAAGGCTTTGGAATGGAGAGTCAACATCTACACTGACTCAGCATACGGCCACGGGGCCGTACGCATCGATGGACCACAATGGATAAAAAGAAGTTTCCTAAAAACAGCAGATGTACCAGTTAAACATCACACACATTTGGCATGTCCTAAAGAATTGGCAGTGATGAAATGTAAAGGTCATGACAACACATTGACCAATGTGAGCAAAGGAAATGATGCTGCAGCAAAGAAAGCTGGAGGCTACACACCCAGACAAATGATACTGAGACCAGCACCTCATGAAGTCTGACACAAGACCACATCAAGGACCTTATGAACAGGGACAAAAGGACAAAGAAGGAATGTGGAGAGCACACGATGGAAGATTGGCAATACCAACTAAACTATGCCAAATGCTGCTACCAGAGGCTCATGGGAAAACAACATATATACAAACCTCTAGACCAACAGGACCTAGAAGAGACCTCTAGACCAACAGGACCTAGAAGAGAACCCTAGACCAACAGGACCTAGAAGAGAACCCTAGACCAACAGGACCTAGAAGAGACCTCTAGACCAACAGGACCTAGAAGAGAACCCTAGACCAACAGGACCTAGAAGAGAACCCTAGACCAACAGGACCTAGAAGAGACCTCTAGACCAACAGGACCTAGATGATATACCTCCTTCGTAGGAAGCTGATTTGTTCTCTTTTGACAAAACTAGCCGAGCAGCCCCCCCCACACCCATTCCAGTATTTGTGCTAAGCTAGGTTACATTTATTGACCTGCTGAACTGCTGGTGGGTCAGAACCAGTCCTTCCAGTCTGATGGGGAAGCAAACGTCACAGCTGGCCACCATGTTTTGGATCTTAAAGTCCAGGAAGCGAGCGGGGAAGCCGAGTTTCTGCACAACCCGAGCGTATTTCCTGGCTGCTAGTCGAGATTGCTCCTCACTGCGCGCAGACAGACAGGTAAACAGGGGAGTAGGTTAGCAGACAGACAGACAGGTAAACAGGTGAGCAGGTTAGCAGACAGACAGGTAACCAGGTGAGCAGACAGACAGACAGGTAACCAGGTGAGCAGACAGACAGACAGGTAAACAAGTGAGCTGACAGACAGGTAAACAGGTGAGCAGGTTAGCAGATAGACATGTAACCAGGTGAGCAGACAGACAGACAGGTAACCAGGTGAGCAGACAGACTGACAGGTAAACAGGTGAGCAGGTTAGCAGACAGACAGACAGGTAAACAGGTGAGCAGGTTAGCAGACAGACAGGTAACCAGGTGAGCAGACAGACAGACAGGTAACCAGGTGAGCAGACGGACTGACAGGTAAACAGGTGAGCAGGTTAGCAGACAGACAGACAGGTAAACAGGTGAGCAGGTTAGCAGACAGACAGGTAACCAGGTGAGCAGACAGACAGACAGGTAACCAGGTTAGCATACAGACAGAAGGTAAACAGGTGAGCAGGTTAGCAGACAGACAGGTAACCAGGTGAGCAGACAGACAGACAGGTAACCAGGTTAGCAGACAGACAGACAGGTAAACAGGTGAGCAGGTTAGCAGACAGACAGGTAACCAGGTGAGCAGACAGACAGACAGGTAACCAGGTGAGCAGACAGACTGACAGGTAAACAGGTGAGCAGGTTAGCAGATAGACATGTAACCAGGTGAGCAAACAGACAGACAGGCAAACAGGTGAGCAGGTTAGCAGACAGACATGTAACCAGGTGAGCAAACAGACAGACAGGTAAACAGGTGAGCAGGTGTCAGACAGACCTCTTGGCTCCTGTACAGACCATCTTTCCGGAGCTGAAGATCAGCGCGGTGGTTCTCGGATCTCTGATCCTCATGATGACCGCCGCAAAACGCTGAAACACGACAAACATCAGTCCACGTGTACATGTTTACTGTATGCTAAAGCTAACGCTGAGCTAACCAGACCTGAATGCTAAACAACATGAAAGGTCAACGAACCCATAAAAGAAGGAACACTACAATACCCATGAGCCTCAGCTGAACCTGATGGTACCTTTGGGTTGTACTCGGCATTTCTGGCCTGCAAGGCGATAAACTTCAGATCCAGAGGACAACCGAGGTTCACTGTGGAGACGATGTTCCTGTGGACGGAGCAGGAGTACCACAGATGAAGTACTAGTACCACACTAGTACCACAGATGGAGTACTAGTACCACACTAGTACCACAGATGAAGTACTAGTACCACACTAGTACCACAGATGGAGTACTAGTACCACACTAGTATCACAGAAGAAGTACTAGTACCACACTAGTACCACAGATGGAGTACTAGTACCACACTAGTACCACAGATGAAGTACTAGTACCACACTAGTACCACAGATGGAGTACTAGTACCACACTAGTATCACAGATGAAGTACTAGTACCACACTAGTACCACAGATGGAGTACTAGTACCACACTAGTATCACAGATGAAGTACTAGTACCACACTAGTACCACAGATGGAGTACTAGTACCACAGATGAAGTACTAGTACCACACTAGTACCACAGATGGAGTACTAGTACCACACTAGTACCACAGATGAAGTACTAGTACCACAGATGAAGCACTAGTACCACACTAATACCACAGATGAAGTACTAGTACCACAGATGAAGTACTAGTACTACACTAGTACCACAGATGAAGTACTAGTACCACACTAGTACCACAGATGAAGCACTAGTACCACAGATGAAGCACTAGTACCACACTAGTACCACAGATGAAGCACTAGTACCACACTAGTACCACAGATGGAGTACTAGTACCACAGATAAAGTACTAGTACCACACTAGTACCACAGATGAAGTACTAATACCACACTAGTACCACAGATGAAGTACTAGTACCACACTAGTACCACAGATGGAGTACTAGTACCACAGATGAAGTACTAGTACCACACTAGTACCACAGATGGAGTACTAGTACCACAGATGAAGTACTAGTACCACACTAGTATTGCAGATGAAGTACTAGTACCACACTAGTACCAGAGATGAAGTACTAGTACCACACTAGTATTGCAGATGAAGTACTAGTACCACACTAGTACCACAGATGAAGTACTAGTACCACACTAGTATTGCAGATGAAGTACTAGTACCACACTAGTACCAGAGATGAAGTACTAGTACCGCAGATGAAGTACTAGTACCAGAGATGAAGTACTAGTACCACACTAGTACCGAAGATGAAGTACTAGTACCACAGATGAAGCACTAGTACCACAGATGAAGTACTAGTACCACACTAGTATCGCAGATGAAGTACTAGTACCACACTAGTACCGCAGATGAAGTACTAGTACTACAGATGAAGCAGTAATACTACAAATGAAGTACTAGTACTGCAGATGAAGCAGTAATACTACAAATGAAGTACTAGTACTGCAGATGAAGCAGTAATACTACAGATTAAGTACTAGTATTACAGATAAAGTACTAGTACTACAGATGAAGTACTAGTATTGCAGATGAAGCACTAGTACCACACTAGTACCACAGATGAAGCACTAGTACCACACTAATACCAGAGATGAAGTACTAGTACCGCAGATGAAGTACTAGTACCAGAGATGAAGTACTAGTACCACACTAGTACCAGAGATGAAGTACTAGTACCACAGATGAAGTACTAGTACCACACTAGTACCACAGATGAAGTACTAGTACCACACTAGTACCAGAGATGAAGTACTAGTACCGCAGATGAAGTACTAGTACCACACTAGTACCACAGATGAAGTACTAGTACCACACTAATACCACAGATGAAGTACTAGTACCACACTAGTACCACAGATAAAGTACTAGTACCACACTAGTACCACAGATGAAGTACTAGTACCACACTAGTATCACAGATGAAGTACTAGTACCACACTAGTACCACAGATGGAGTACTAGTACCACACTAGTACCACAGATGAAGTACTAGTACCACACTAGTACCACAGATGGAGTACTAGTACCACACTAGTATCACAGATGAAGTACTAGTACCACACTAGTACCACAGATGGAGTACTAGTACCACACTAGTACCACAGATGAAGTACTAGCACCACACTAGTACCACAGATGGAGTACTAGTACCACACTAGTACCACAGATGGAGTACTAGTACCACAGATGAAGTACTAGTACCACACTAGTACCACAGATGAAGCACTAGTACCACACTAATACCACAGATGGAGTACTAGTACCACACTAGTACCACAGATGAAGCACTAGTACTACACTAGTACCACAGATGAAGTACTAGTACCACACTAGTACCACAGATGAAGTACTAGTACCACAGATGAAGTACTAGTACCACACTAATACCACAGATGAAGTACTAGTACCACACTAGTACCACAGATAAAGTACTAGTACCACACTAGTACTACAGATGAAGTACTAGTACCACAGATGAAGTACTAGTACCACACTAGTACCACAGATAAAGTACTAGTACCACACTAGTACCACAGATGAAGTACTAGTACCACACTAGTACTACAGATGAAGTACTAGTACCACAGATGAAGTACTAGTACCACACTAGTACCACAGATGAAGTACTAGTACCACACTAGTACCACAGATGAAGTAATAGTAACACACTAGTACCACAGATGAAGTACTAGTACCACACTAGTACTACAGATGAAGTACTAGTACCACAGATGAAGTACTAGTACCACACTAGTACCACAGATGAAGTACTAGTACTGCAGATGAAGTACTAGTACCACACTAGTACCACAGATGAAGTACTAGTACCACACTAGTACTACAGATGAAATACTAGTACCACAGATGAAGTACTAGTACTGCAGATGAAGTACTAGTACCACACTAGTACCACAGATGAAGTACTAGTACCACAGATGAAGTACTAGTACCACACTAGTAACACAGATGAAGTACTAGTACCACAGATGAAGTACTAGAACCACACTAGTACCACAGATGAAGTACTAGTATCTAGTACCACACTAGTACCACAGATGAAGTACTAGTACCGCAGATAAAGTACTAGTACCAGAGATGAAGTACTAGTACCACACTAGTACCGCAGATGAAGTACTAGTACCACAGATGAAGCACTAGTACCACACTAGTATTGCAGATGAAGTACTAGTACCACACTAGTACCAGAGATGAAGTACTAGTACCACACTAGTATTGCAGATGAAGTACTAGTACCACACTAGTACCACAGATGAAGTACTAGTACCACACTAGTACCAGAGATGAAGTACTAGTACCGCAGATGAAGTACTAGTACCAGAGATGAAGTACTAGTACCACACTAGTACCGAAGATGAAGTACTAGTACCACAGATGAAGCACTAGTACCACAGATGAAGTACTAGTACCACACTAGTATCGCAGATGAAGTACTAGTACTACAGATGAAGCAGTAATACTACAAATGAAGTACTAGTACTGCAGATGAAGCAGTAATACTACAAATGAAGTACTAGTACTGCAGATGAAGCAGCAATACTACAGATTAAGTACTAGTATTACAGATAAAGTACTAGTACTACAGATGAAGTACTAGTATTGCAGATGAAGCACTAGTACCACACTAGTACCACAGATGAAGTACTAGTACTGCAGATGAAGCAGTAATACTACAGATTAAGTACTAGTATTACAGATAAAGTACTAGTACTACAGATGAAGTACTAGTATTGCAGATGAAGCACTAGTACCACACTAGTACCACAGATGAAGCACTAGTACCACACTAATACCAGAGATGAAGTACTAGTACCGCAGATGAAGTACTAGTACCAGAGATGAAGTACTAGTACCACACTAGTACCAGAGATGAAGTACTAGTACCGCAGATGAAGTACTAGTACCAGAGATGAAGTACTAGTACCACACTAGTACCGAAGATGAAGTACTAGTACCACAGATGAAGCACTAGTACCACAGATGAAGTACTAGTACCACACTAGTATCGCAGATGAAGTACTAGTACCACACTAGTACCGCAGATGAAGTACTAGTACTACAGATGAAGCAGTAATACTACAAATGAAGTACTAGTACTGCAGATGAAGCAGTAATACTACAAATGAAGTACTAGTACTGCAGATGAAGCAGTAATACTACAGATTAAGTACTAGTATTACAGATAAAGTACTAGTACTACAGATGAAGTACTAGTATTGCAGATGAAGCACTAGTACCACACTAGTACCACAGATGAAGCACTAGTACCACACTAATACCAGAGATGAAGTACTAGTACCGCAGATGAAGTACTAGTACCAGAGATGAAGTACTAGTACCACACTAGTACCAGAGATGAAGTACTAGTACCACACTAGTACCAGAGATGAAGTACTAGTACCACACTAGTACCACAGATGAAGTACTAGTACCACACTAGTACCAGAGATGAAGTACTAGTACCGCAGATGAAGTACTAGTACCAGAGATGAAGTACTAGTACCACACTAGTACCGCAGATGAAGCACTAGTACCACACTAGTACTACAGATGAAGTACTAGTACCACAGATGAAGTACTAGTACCACACTAGTACCACAGATGAAGTACTAGTACCACACTAGTACTACATATGAAGTACTAGTACCACAGATGAAGCACTAGTACCACACTAGTACCACAGATGAAGTACTAGTACTGCAGATGAAGTACTAGTACCACACTAGTACCGCAGATGAAGCACTAGTACCACACTAGTACTACAGATGAAGTACTAGTACCACAGATGAAGTACTAGTACCACACTAGTACCGCAGATGAAGCACTAGTACCACACTAGTACTACAGATGAAGTACTAGTACCACAGATGAAGCACTAGTACCACACTAGTACTACAGATGAAGTACTAGTACTGCAGATGAAGTACTAGTACTGCAGATGAAGCAGTAATAAAACAGATAAAGTACTAGTACTGTAGATGAAGTACTAATACTGCAGATGAAGCACTAGTAATGTAGATGAAGTACTAGTAATGTAGATGAAGTACTAGTACTGTAGATGAAGTACTAATACTGCAGATTAAGTACTAGTACTGTAGATGAAGTACTAGTAATGTAGATGAAGTACTAGTACTGTAGATGAAGTACTAGTAATGCAGATGAAGTACTAGTACTGTAGATGAAATACTAATACTGCAGATGAAGTACTAGTACTGTAGATGAAGTACTAGTAATGTAGATGAAGTACTAGTACTGCAGATGAAGTACTAGTACTGTAGATGAAGCAGTAATAAAACAGATGAAGTACTAGTACTGAAGTACTAATACTGCAGATGAAGCAGTAATAAAACAGATAAAGTACTAATACTGCAGATGAAGTACTAGTACTGTAGATGAAGTACTAATACTGCAGATGAAGTACTAGTAATGTAGATGAAGTACTAATACTGCAAATGAAGTACTAGTACTGTAGATGAAGTACTAGTACTGCAGATGAAGCAGTAATAAAACAGATGAAGTACTAGTACTGTAGATGAAGTACTAGTACTGTAGATGAAGCAGTAATAAAACAGATGAAGTACTAGTACTGCAGATGAAGTACTAGTACTGTAGATGAAGTACTAGTACTGTAGATGAGGTACTAATACTGCAGATGAAGTACTAGTACTGTAGATGAAGTACTAATACTGCAGATGAAGTACTAGTAATGTAGATGAAGTACTAGTACTGTAGATGAAGCAGTAATAAAACAGATGAAGTACTAGTACTGCAGATGAAGTACTAGTACTGTAGATGAAGTACTAGTACTGTAGATGAGGTACTAATACTGCAGATGAAGTACTAGTACTGTAGATGAAGTACTAATACTGCAGATGAAGTACTAGTAATGTAGATGAAGTACTAATACTGCAGATGAAGTACTAGTACTGTAGATGAAGTACTAATACTGCAGATGAAGTATTAGTACTGCAGATGAAGCAGTAATAAAACAGATGAAGTACTAGTACTGCAGATGAAGCAGTAATACTACAGATGAAGTACTAGTACTGTAGATGAAGTACTAGTAATGCAGATGAAGTACTAGTACTGTAGATGAAGTACTAGTAATGCAGATGAAGTACTAGTACTGTAGATGAAGTACTAGTACTGCAGATGAAGCGGTAATACTACAGATGAAGTACTAGTACTGTATATGAAGTACTAGTACTGTAGATGAAGTACTAGTAATGCAGATGAAGTACTAGTACTGTAGATGAAGTACTAGTACTGCAGATGAAGCAGTAGTACTGTAGATGAAGTACTAATACTGTAGATGAAGTACTAGTACTGCAGATGAAGCAGTAGTACTGTAGATGAAGTACTAATACTGTAGATGAAGTACTAGTACTGCAGATGAAGCAGTAGTACTGTAGATGAAGTACTAATACTGTAGATGAAGTACTAGTACTGCAGATGAAGCAGTAGTACTGTAGATGAAGTACTAGTACTGCAGATGAAGCAGTAGTACTGTAGATGAAGCAGTAGTACTGCAGATGAAGCAGTAATACTACAGATGAAGTACTAGTACTGCAGATGAAGCAGTAGTACTGCAGATGAAGCAGTAATACTACAGATGAAGTACTAGTACTGCAGATGAAGCAGTAGTACTGCAGATGAAGCAGTAATACTACAGATGAAGTACTAATACTGTAGATGAAGTACTAGAACTGTAGATGAAGCAGTAGTACTGTAGATGAAGTACTAGTACTGTAGATGAAGCAGTAATAAAACAGATGAAGTACTAGTACTGTAGATGAAGTACTAATACTGTAGATGAAGTACTAGTACTGCAGATGAAGCACTAGTACTTTAGATGAAGTACTAGTAATGCAGATGAAGTACTAGTAATGCAGATGAAGTACTAGTAATGCAGATGAAGCAGTAGTACTGTAGATGAAGTACTAGTACTGTAGATGAAGTACTAGTACTGTAGATGAAGTACTAGTACTGTAGATTAAGTACTAGTACTTTAGATGAAGTACTAGTAATGCAGATGAAGTACTAGTACTGTAGATGAAGTACTAGTAATGCAGATGAAGCAGTAGTACTGTAGATGAAGTACTAGTACTGTAGATGAAGTACTAGTACTGTAGATGAAGTACTAGTACTGTAGATGAAGCAGTAGTACTGTAGATGAAGTACTAGTACTGTAGATGAAGTACTAGTACTGCAGATGAAGCAGTAGTACTGTAGATGAAGCAGTAGTACTGTAGATGAAGTACTAGTACTGTAGATGAAGTACTAGTACTGTAGATGAAGCAGTAGTACTGTAGATGAAGTACTAGTACTGTAGATGAAGCAGTAGTACTGTAGATGAAGCAGTAGTACTGTAGATGAAGTACTAGTACTGCAGATGAAGTACTAGTACTGTAGATGAAGTACTAGTACTGTAGATGAAGCAGTAGTACTGTAGATGAAGTACTAGTACTGTAGATGAAGTACTAGTACTGTAGATGAAGTACTAGTACTGTAGATGAAGCAGTAGTACTGTAGATGAAGTACTAGTACTGTAGATGAAGCAGTAGTACTGTAGATGAAGCAGTAGTACTGTAGATGAAGCAGTAGTACTGTAGATGAAGCAGTAGTACTGTAGATGAAGTACTAGTACTGTAGATGAAGTACTAGTACTGTAGATGAAGCAGTAGTACTGTAGATGAAGTACTAGTACTGTAGATGAAGCAGTAGTACTGTAGATGAAGCAGTAGTACTGTAGATGAAGCAGTAGTACTGTAGATGAAGTACTAGTACTGTAGATGAAGCAGTAGTACTGTAGATGAAGTACTAGTACTGCAGATGAAGCAGTAGTACTGTAGATGAAGTACTAGTACTGCAGATGAAGCAGTAGTACTGTAGATGAAGCAGTAGTACTGTAGATGAAGTACTAGTACTGCAGATGAAGTACTAGTACTGTAGATGAAGTACTAGTACTGTAGATGAAGCAGTAGTACTGTAGATGAAGCAGTAGTACTGTAGATGAAGTACTAGTACTGTAGATGAAGCAGTAGTACTGTAGATGAAGCAGTAGTACTGTAGATGAAGCAGTAGTACTGTAGATGAAGCAGTAGTACTGTAGATGAAGTACTAGTACTGTAGATGAAGCAGTAGTACTGTAGATGAAGTACTAGTACTGTAGATGAAGTACTAGTACTGTAGATGAAGCAGTAGTACTGTAGATGAAGTACTAGTACTGTAGATGAAGCAGTAGTACTGTAGATGAAGCAGTAGTACTGTAGATGAAGTACTAGTACTGTAGATGAAGCAGTAGTACTGTAGATGAAGCAGTAGTACTGTAGATGAAGCAGTAGTACTGTAGATGAAGTACTAGTACTGTAGATGAAGCAGTAGTACTGTAGATGAAGCAGTAGTACTGTAGATGAAGCAGTAGTACTGTAGATGAAGTACTAGTACTGTAGATGAAGCAGTAGTACTGTAGATGAAGTACTAGTACTGTAGATGAAGTACTAGTACTGTAGATGAAGCAGTAGTACTGTAGATGAAGTACTAGTACTGTAGATGAAGCAGTAGTACTGTAGATGAAGTACTAGTACTGCAGATGAAGCAGTAGTACTGTAGATGAAGTACTAGTACTGTAGATGAAGCAGTAGTACTGTAGATGAAGCAGTAGTACTGTAGATGAAGTACTAGTACTGTAGATGAAGTACTAGTACTGTAGATGAAGCAGTAGTACTGTAGATGAAGCAGTAACTTACTGTAACTGGGGGATGATTCCTGACCTCTCAGTCACTGGGGTCATAGGGGTCATGGGGGTCATAGGGGTCATGGGGCAGAAAGTGGAGGTGCCCGTCCCCGTCCCCGACGCCCCCTGCTGGGGGTCTGCTGCTGCTGCGGAGTCCTGGGTGCTGGAGTCCAGACCGAGGCCGCTGTCCTGAGACACGTCCACAGCGGCTGAAACCCAAAGCACACAGGTGGTCATGTGACCTCCCAGAAGCCACGCCCCTCCTCCAGTCATTCCTGAATCCTTCCTGTGGTCGGTGCCTACCTGTTGCGTCATCAGTGACTTCATCGGGGAGGAAGCTGAGGTCCAGCTCCTCCCCCACCTGTCCGCTCGGCCCCGCCTTCACGGGCAGGTGAGAGGGGGCTGGACCCGTTCCTGAGGGGGCGGGGCTGTGGGAGTCCAGCTCCTCCTCCAAAATAAAGCTGGAGTCCTGCAATAAAAATATATAACAATAATGTCTGTATTGAGAGGATGTTTTATTTATTAATATTATTATTTATATTATCATTATTATCATTATTTGTAATATCAGTATAATTATTATCATTAACTGTACAATAATCATCATGATAATGCAAATTATTATTATCATTATCATAATTATTATCATCATTATAATTATTATTATCATTATCATCATTATCATTATAATTATTATCATCATTATAATTATCATGATCATGATTACCGGCTCCTTACTATTTAACTTCTTTATCGTGACCCATGAATGTTTCTCTGAATTAATCTAATGAATATAATAATCATAATAATAAATCCATTAAATTAAGACCCCAAAGGGCTCATTCTGGAAACAAGCATTCAACTATCAGTGTATTGATCTTCTTCTTCTATTGATCGACATGATTGTAAATGACAATAACGATGATTTTTTGGATGGATTGAAACAAAGACAAAAATACTCTAAACGGCACGCAACCTCATTAAGCTGTTTATTAATATTTCAGACCAGAAACACTCAAATAACCCATTTGTTGTCCATCAGAACGTTGAGAGTTCTCCAGACACGTCTCACTCTGTGAGGAAACACCTTCTCAAACCTGGTGAACGGGTCCTCACATGTTCCCCGAGGAGCTCGTCTCAACAGAGCTTCATCGGACAGGTTTCTACTCACATTAGCAATGGAGTCATCGAAGTAACGTTCCAGCGCCCACTCATCCATGAGTAAAGTCTGGATCCTGGTTCAGGACCTGGTCCAGGACCTGGTCCAGACAGAGCTGCACAGCTGCATCCAATCCTGGACTCATCAGTGCACACAGACTTCAGCTGAAGGAGTCTGACAGACTTCATGAAGCTCCACTGAAGATCCACCTCAACAGAAGTCAAAGAAAACACCGACAATGAAACATGAGTCAAAAAGAAAGGTTAGAAATAAAAAAATAAACACGGAATGTTGGTTCACCCATTTGTACCCTGTTAAGATTAATTTAATCAATACAGTAGAACATGATACATCATATGAACATCATAAACATTCATCATCATCACATAAAGGAACTCTTCATCATTCAGTTTATCATAAACATTCATCATCATCACATAAAGGAACTCTTCATCATTCAGTTTATCATAAACATTCATCATCATCACATAAAGGAACTCTTCATCATTCAGTTTATCATAAACATTCATCATCATCACATAAAGGAACTCTTCATCATTCAGTTTATCATAAACATTCATCATCATCACATAAAGGAACTCTTCATCATTCAGTTTATCATAAACATTCATCATCATCACATAAAGGAACTCTTCATCATTCAGTTTATCATAAACATTCATCATCATCACATAAAGGAACTCTTCATCATCCAGTTTATCATAAACATTCATCATCATCACATAAAGGAACTCTTCATCATCCAGTTTATCATAAACATTCATCATCATCACATAAAGGAACTCTTCATCATCCAGTTTATCATAAACATTCATCATCATCACATAAAGGAACTCTTCATCATTCAGTTTATCATAAACATTCATCATCATCACATAAAGGAACTCTTCATCATTCAGTTTATCATAAACATTCATCATCACATAAAGGAACTCTTCATCATTCAGTTTATCATAAACATTCATCATCATCACATAAAGGAACTCTTCATCATTCAGTTTATCATAAACATTCATCATCATCACATAAAGGAACTCTTCATCATTCAGTTTATCATAAACATTCATCATCATCACATAAAGGAACTCTTCATCATTCAGTTTATCATAAACATTCATCATCATCACATAAAGGAACTCTTCATCATTCAGTTTATCATAAACATTCATCATCATCACATAAAGGAACTCTTCATCATTCAGTTTATCATAAACATTCATCATCATCACATAAAGGAACTCTTCATCATTCAGTTTATCATAAACATTCATCATCAACACATAAAGGAACTCTTCATCATTCAGTTTATCATAAACATTCATCATCATCATCACATAAAGGAACTCTTCATCATCCAGTTTATCATAAACATTCATCATCACATAAAGGAACTCTTCATCATTCAGTTTATCATAAACATTCATCATCATCACATAAAGGAACTCTTCATCATTCAGTTTATCATAAACATTCATCATCATCACATAAAGGAACTCTTCATCATTCAGTTTATCATAAACATTCATCATCATCACATAAAGGAACTCTTCATCATTCAGTTTATCATAAACATTCATCATCATCACATAAAGGAACTCTTCATCATTCAGTTTATCATAAACATTCATCATCATCACATAAAGGAACTCTTCATCATCCAGTTTATCATAAACATTCATCATCATCACATAAAGGAACTCTTCATCATTCAGTTTATCATAAACATTCATCATCACATAAAGGAACTCTTCATCATTCAGTTTATCATAAACATTCATCATCATCACATAAAGGAACTCTTCATCATTCAGTTTATCATAAACATTCATCATCACATAAAGGAACTCTTCATCATTCAGTTTATCATAAACATTCATCATCACATAAAGGAACTCTTCATCATTCAGTTTATCATAAACATTCATCATCATCACATAAAGGAACACTTCATTATTCAGTTTATCATGTTATTGTTATCATAATAAACAGTGCAGTTCATATTCCCACCTGCAGGGGGAGACCTCCGCACTCAATCACTCCAGTAACGGAGCTTTGCACATGCGCAGAAGATGTAAACACAGCATCGTGGCAGAGGTCCGACGGCGGAAGGATTTATCGGTCATCAATGATCGGTCATCAATATCTGATCAGGTTTCTAAAGGTGGCGCGTGAGGAACTTCCGGTTGTGTGTGATGACGTAGAAACAAAATGGAGTCTTTGAAGAAACGTGTGACTGAGTTTTCACTGGAGGCTCACGGTGAGAGTGCTGCGAGTATTACTACTAGTACGAGTAACTACTGCTACACACGTGCCAGTACTAGAACTACTACAGAAACTACTGCCAATGGTATCAGTACTACCAGGACTACCAGTACTACTACATGAGCTGGTTTCAATGGGACACAGATCCGAGTGTACTTCTCCACAGTACATAATAATGAATAATTAAAATAATATTATTATTATTATGTTAGTTTACATGTTAGCAGAACTTTATACATATTAAATGAAAAGTAACATCAGTTATTGATTATTAACAATATACAGAATCTGTGTGTCTGTTCCTTTAAGTGGTGAAGACTGGTACTACAGGTACTACTACTGACTGGTACTACAGGTACTACTACAGCTACTACTACTACTAGAGGTACTACAGGTACTACTACAAGTACTACTACTGACTGGTACTACAGGTACTACTACAAGTACTACTACTACTAGAGGTACTACAGGTACTACTACAAGTACTACTACTGACTGGTACTACAGGTACTACTACAAGTACTACTACTGACTGGTACTACAGGTACTACTACAGCTACTACTACTACTAGAGGTACTACAGGTACTACTACAAGTACTACTACTGACTGGTACTACAGGTACTACTACAAGTACTACTACTACTAGAGGTACTACAGGTACTACTACAAGTACTACTACTGACTGGTACTACAGGTACTACTACAAGTACTACTACTACTAGAGGTACTACAGGTACTACTACAAGTACTACTACTGACTGGTACTACAGGTACTACTACAAGTACTACTACTGACTGGTACTACAAGTACTACTACTGACGGGTACTACTGCTACTAGTACGTACTACTGCTACTAGTACGTACTACTGACTGGTATTACTAGTACTGATACTAGTACGTACTACTGACTGGTATTACTAGTACTGCTACTAGTACGTACTACTGACTGGTATTACTAGTACTGATACTAGTACGAACTACTGACTGGTATTACTAGTACTGCTACTAGTACGTACTACTGACTGGTATTACTAGTACTGATACTAGTATGTACTACTGACTGGTATTACTAGTACTGATACTAGTATGTACTACTGACTGGTATTACTAGTACTGATACTAGTATGTACTACTGACTGGTATTACTAGTACTGCTACTAGTACGTACTACTGACTGGTATTACTAGTACTGATACTAGTACGTACTACTGACTGGTATTACTAGTACTGCTACTAGTACGAACTACTGACTGGTATTACTAGTACTGTTACTAGTACGTACTACTGACTGGTATTACTAGTACTGCTACTAGTACGTACTACTGACTGGTATTACTAGTACTGATACTAGTACGTACTACTGACTGGTATTACTAGTACTGCTACTAGTACGTACTACTGACTGGTATTACTAGTACTGATACTAGTACGTACTACTGACTGGTATTACTAGTACTGATACTAGTACGTACTACTGACTGGTATTACTAGTACTGCTACTAGTACGTACTACTGACTGGTATTACTAGTACTGATACTAGTACGTACTACTGACTGGTATTACTAGCACTGATACTAGTACGTACTACTGACTGGTATTACTAGTACTGATACTAGTACGTACTACTGACTGGTATTACTAGCACTGATACTAGTACGTACTACTGACTGGTATTACTAGTACTGCTACTAGTACGTACTACTGACTGGTATTACTAGTACTGTTACTAGTACGTACTACTGACTGGTATTACTAGCACTGTTACTAGTACGTACTACTGACTGGTATTACTAGTACTGTTACTAGTACGTACTACTGACTGGTATTACTAGTACTGCTACTAGTACGTACTACTTCCAGACCGATGGTTTATTGGTTACCTTTCAGAGCTGTATCTGAACCAATCGGTGCCCTACCTGGAGGAGTCACCTGACCCGCTGCAGTTCTACCGCGACTGGATTGGCCCAAACAAGCCCTGCATCATCCGCAACGCCCTCAGCCATTGGCCGGCTTTGTCCAGGTGGACGCCAGACTACCTGAGGTGAGGAAGCCCCACCCACTGGCACTGTTCTTGTTCTGTGGGGTCAGGATGTGACCTCAGATCAGCTTCCTGTCTGTCGTCTGCAGGGAAAAGGTGGGGTCAAAGGTCATCAGCGTGGCGGTGACCCCCAACGGCTTCGCCGACGCCGTTAACGGCGATCGCTTCGTGATGCCGGAGGAGAGACGCATGAGCTTTTCCTCTGTGCTCGACATCCTGGAGGGGAAGGTGATTATTGATCACCTTATTGATCCAAGAACGATCAAGCTATAGATTAGAGATTATAGAAAGGCATGCAAATGAGCTGCAGCAATATTTAATAAGATATATATATGTATATTTGTACCAGTGGGGGGGGGTGTTCTGTGTGTGTACATATATATATATATATATATATATATATGTATATGTGTGTGTATTTGTACCTTGTAGCAGCAGGGGGGGGGCGGGGTGTTCTGTGTATATATATATATATGTGTGTATTTGTACCTTGCAGCAGCAGGGGGGGGCGTGTTCTACGTATATATATATATATGTGTGTATTTGTACCTTGCAGCAGCAGGGGGGGGGCGTGTTCTGTGTATATATATACATATGTGTGTATTTGTACCTTGCAGCAGCAGGGGGGGGGGCGTGTTCTACGTATATATATATGTGTGTATTTGTACCTTGCAGCAGCAGGGGGGGGCGTGTTCTACGTATATATATATATGTGTGTATTTGTACCTTGTAGCAGCAGGGGGCGGGGTGTTCTGTGTATATATATATATATATGTGTATTTGTACCTTGCAGCAGCAGGGGGGGGGCGTGTTCTACGTATATATATATACATATGTGTGTATTTGTACCTTGCAGCAGCAGGGGGGGGGCGTGTTCTACGTATATATATATATATATGTGTGTATTTGTACCTTGTAGCAGCAGGGGGGGGCGTGTTCTACGTATATATATACATATGTGTGTATTTGTACCTTGCAGCAGCAGGGGGGGGGCGTGTTCTACGTATATATATATATATATATATGTGTGTATTTGTACCTTGCAGCAGCAGGGGGGGGGCGTGTTCTACGTATATATATACATATGTGTGTATTTGTACCTTGCAGCAGCAGGGGGGGGGGCGTGTTCTACGTATATATATATGTGTGTATTTGTACCTTGCAGCAGCAGGGGGGGGCGTGTTCTACGTATATATATATATGTGTGTATTTGTACCTTGTAGCAGCAGGGGGCGGGGTGTTCTGTGTATATATATATATATATGTGTATTTGTACCTTGCAGCAGCAGGGGGGGGGCGTGTTCTACGTATATATATATACATATGTGTGTATTTGTACCTTGCAGCAGCAGGGGGGGGGGGTGTTCTACGTATATATATATATATATGTGTGTATTTGTACCTTGTAGCAGCAGGGGGGGGCGTGTTCTACGTATATATATACATATGTGTGTATTTGTACCTTGCAGCAGCAGGGGGGGGGCGTGTTCTACGTATATATATATATATATATATGTGTGTATTTGTACCTTGCAGCAGCAGGGGGGGGGCGTGTTCTACGTATATATATATATATATATGTGTATTTGTACCTTGTAGCAGCAGGGGGGGGCGTGTTCTACGTATATATATACATATGTGTGTATTTGTACCTTGCAGCAGCAGGGGGGGGGCGTGTTCTACGTATATATATATATATATATATGTGTGTATTTGTACCTTGCAGCAGCAGGGGGGGGGCGTGTTCTACGTATATATATATATGTGTGTATTTGTACCTTGCAGCAGCAGGGGGGGGGCGTGTTCTACGTATATATATATATATATGTGTGTATTTGTACCTTGCAGCAGCAGGGGGGGGGGCGTGTTCTACGTATATATATATATATATATGTGTGTATTTGTACCTTGCAGCAGCAGGGGGGGGGCGTGTTCTACGTATATATATATATGTGTGTATTTGTACCTTGCAGCAGCAGGGGGGGGGCGTGTTCTACGTATATATATATATATGTGTATTTGTACCTTGCAGCAGCAGGGGGGGGGCGTGTTCTACGTATATATATATATATATATATGTGTGTATTTGTACCTTGCAGCAGCAGGGGGGGGGCGTGTTCTATGTATATATATATATATATGTGTGTATTTGTACCTTGCAGCAGCAGGGGGGGGCGTGTTCTACGTATATATATATATATATATGTGTGTATTTGTACCTTGCAGCAGCAGGGGGGGGGGCGTGTTCTACGTATATATATATATATATATGTGTGTATTTGTACCTTGCAGCAGCAGGGGGGGGGCGTGTTCTACGTATATATAAATATGTGTGTATTTGTACCTTGCAGCAGCAGGGGGGGGCGTGTTCTACGTATATATATATATGTGTGTATTTGTACCTTGCAGCAGCAGGGGGGGGGCGTGTTCTACGTATATATATATATATATATATGTGTGTATTTGTACCTTGCAGCAGCAGGGGGGGGGCGTGTTCTATGTATATATATATATATATATGTGTGTATTTGTACCTTGCAGCAGCAGGGGGGGGGGGCGTGTTCTACGTATATATATATATATGTGTATTTGTACCTTGCAGCAGCAGGGGGGGGGCGTGTTCTATGTATATATATATATATATATGTGTGTATTTGTACCTTGCAGCAGCAGGGGGGGGGGCGTGTTCTACGTATATATATATATATGTGTATTTGTACCTTGCAGCAGCAGGGGGGGGCGTGTTCTACGTATATATATATATATGTGTATATTTGTACCTTGCAGCAGCAGGGGGGGGCGTGTTCTACGTATATATATATATATATATGTGTGTATTTGTACCTTGCAGCAGCAGGGGGGGGCGTGTTCTATGTATATATATATATATATATGTGTGTATTTGTACCTTGTAGCAGCAGGGGGGGGGGCGTGTTCTACGTATATATATATATATATGTGTGTATTTGTACCTTGCAGCAGCAGGGGGGGGGCGTGTTCTACGTATATATATATATGTGTGTATTTGTACCTTGCAGCAGCAGGGGGGGGGCGTGTTCTACGTATATATATATATATATATATATGTGTGTATTTGTACCTTGCAGCAGCAGGGGGGGGCGTGTTCTACGTATATATATATATATATATATATATATATATGTGTGTATTTGTACCTTGCAGCAGCAGGGGGGGGGCGTGTTCTACGTATATATATATATGTGTGTATTTGTACCTTGTAGCAGCAGGGGGGGGGGCGTGTTCTACGTATATATATATATATATGTGTGTATTTGTACCTTGCAGCAGCAGGGGGGGGGTGTTCTACGTATATATATATATATATATATGTGTATTTGTACCTTGCAGCAGCAGGGGGGGGCGTGTTCTACGTATATATATATATGTGTGTATTTGTACCTTGCAGCAGCAGGGGGGGGTGTGTTCTACGTATATATATATATATATATGTGTGTATTTGTACCTTGCAGCAGCAGGGGGGGGCGTGTTCTACGTATATATATATATATATATATATATATATGTGTGTATTTGTACCTTGCAGCAGCAGGGGGGGGCGTGTTCTGTGTATATATATATATATGTGTATTTGTACCTTGCAGCAGCAGGGGGGGGCGTGTTCTACGTATATATATATATATATGTGTATTTGTACCTTGCAGCAGCAGGGGGGGGGCGTGTTCTACGTATATATATATATGTGTGTATTTGTACCTTGCAGCAGCAGGGGGGGGGCGTGTTCTACGTATATATATATATATGTGTGTATTTGTACCTTGCAGCAGCAGGGGGGGGGGCGTGTTCTACGTATATATATATATATATGTGTATTTGTACCTTGCAGCAGCAGGGGGGGGCGTGTTCTACGTATATATATATATATATATATGTGTATTTGTACCTTGCAGCAGCAGGGGGGGGGCGTGTTCTACGTATATATATATATATGTGTGTATTTGTACCTTGCAGCAGCAGGGGGGGGGCGTGTTCTACGTATATATATATTTATATGTGTATTTGTACCTTGCAGCAGCAGGGGGGGGGCGTGTTCTACGTATATATATATATGTGTGTATTTGTACCTTGTAGCAGCAGGGGGGGGCGTGTTCTACGTATATATATATATATATATGTGTATTTGTACCTTGCAGCAGCAGGGGGGGGTGTGTTCTACGTATATATATATATATATATATGTGTGTATTTGTACCTTGCAGCAGCAGGGGGGGGTGTGTTCTACGTATATATATATATATGTGTGTATTTGTACCTTGCAGCAGCAGGGGGGGGTGTGTTCTACGTATATATATATATATATATGTGTGTATTTGTACCTTGCAGCAGCAGGGGGGGGCGTGTTCTATGTATATATATATATATATATGTGTGTATTTGTACCTTGTAGCAGCAGGGGGGGGCGTGTTCTACGTATATATATACATATGTGTGTATTTGTACCTTGCAGCAGCAGGGGGGGGGGCGTGTTCTACGTATATATATATATATATGTGTGTATTTGTACCTTGCAGCAGCAGGGGGGGGGCGTGTTCTACGTATATATATATATATATATATGTGTGTATTTGTACCTTGCAGCAGCAGGGGGGGGGCGTGTTCTATGTATATATATATATATGTGTGTATTTGTACCTTGCAGCAGCAGGGGGGGGCGTGTTCTACGTATATATATATATATATATATGTGTATTTGTACCTTGCAGCAGCAGGGGGGGGCGTGTTCTACGTATATATATATATATATGTGTATTTGTACCTTGCAGCAGCAGGGGGGGGCGTGTTCTACGTATATATATATATATATGTGTATTTGTACCTTGCAGCAGCAGGGGGGGGTGTGTTCTACGTATATATATATATATGTGTGTATTTGTACCTTGCAGCAGCAGGGGGGGGCGTGTTCTACGTATATATATATATATATATATGTGTGTATTTGTACCTTGCAGCAGCAGGGGGGGGCGTGTTCTGTGTATATATATATATATGTGTATTTGTACCTTGCAGCAGCAGGGGGGGGGGCGTGTTCTACGTATATATATATATATATATATATGTGTATTTGTACCTTGCAGCAGCAGGGGGGGGCGTGTTCTACGTATATATATATATATATATGTGTATTTGTACCTTGCAGCAGCAGGGGGGGGCGTGTTCTACGTATATATATATATATGTGTGTATTTGTACCTTGCAGCAGCAGGGGGGGGCGTGTTCTACGTATATATATATATATATGTGTATTTGTACCTTGCAGCAGCAGGGGGGGGCGTGTTCTACGTATATATATATATATATATATGTGTATTTGTACCTTGCAGCAGCAGGGGGGGGGCGTGTTCTACGTATATATATATATATGTGTGTATTTGTACCTTGCAGCAGCAGGGGGGGGGCGTGTTCTACGTATATATATATATATATGTGTATTTGTACCTTGCAGCAGCAGGGGGGGGGCGTGTTCTACGTATATATATATATGTGTATTTGTACCTTGCAGCAGCAGGGGGGGGGCGTGTTCTACGTATATATATATATATATGTGTGTATTTGTACCTTGCAGCAGCAGGGGGGGGGGCGTGTTCTACGTATATATATATATATATATATATGTGTATTTGTACCTTGCAGCAGCAGGGGGGGGCGTGTTCTACGTATATATATATATATATATATGTGTATTTGTACCTTGCAGCAGCAGGGGGGGGGCGTGTTCTACGTATATATATATGTGTGTATTTGTACCTTGCAGCAGCAGGGGGGGGGCGTGTTCTACGTATATATATATATATATATGTGTATTTGTACCTTGCAGCAGCAGGGGGGGGGCGTGTTCTACGTATATATATATATATATGTGTGTATTTGTACCTTGCAGCAGCAGGGGGGGGCGTGTTCTACGTATATATATATATATATGTGTGTATTTGTACCTTGTAGCAGCAGGGGGGGGGCGTGTTCTACGTATATATATATATATATAGGTGTATTTGTACCTTGCAGCAGCAGGGGGGGGCGTGTTCTACGTATATATATATATGTGTGTATTTGTACCTTGCAGCAGCAGGGGGGGGCGTGTTCTACGTATATATATATATATATGTGTATTTGTACCTTGCAGCAGCAGGGGGGGGCGTGTTCTACGTATATATATATATATATGTGTATTTGTACCTTGCAGCAGCAGGGGGGGGGCGTGTTCTACGTATATATATATATATGTGTGTATTTGTACCTTGTAGCAGCAGGGGGGGGGCGTGTTCTACGTATATATATATATATATATGTGTATTTGTACCTTGCAGCAGCAGGGGGGGGCGTGTTCTACGTATATATATATATATATGTGTGTATTTGTACCTTGTAGCAGCAGGGGGGGGGGGCGTGTTCTACGTATATATATATATATATATGTGTATTTGTACCTTGCAGCAGCAGGGGGGGGCGTGTTCTACGTATATATATATATGTGTGTATTTGTACCTTGCAGCAGCAGGGGGGGGCGTGTTCTACGTATATATATATATATATGTGTATTTGTACCTTGCAGCAGCAGGGGGGGGCGTGTTCTACGTATATATATATATATATATGTGTGTATTTGTACCTTGCAGCAGCAGGGGGGGGCGTGTTCTACGTATATATATATATATATATGTGTGTATTTGTACCTTGCAGCAGCAGGGGGGGGGGCGTGTTCTACGTATATATATATATATATATGTGTGTATTTGTACCTTGCAGCAGCAGGGGGGGGCGTGTTCTACGTATATATATATATATGTGTATTTGTACCTTGCAGCAGCAGGGGGGGGGCGTGTTCTACGTATATATATATATATATATGTGTGTATTTGTACCTTGCAGCAGCAGGGGGGGGGGCGTGTTCTTTGTATATATATATATGTGTGTATTTGTACCTTGCAGCAGCAGGGGGGGGGCGTGTTCTACGTATATATATATATGTGTGTATTTGTACCTTGCAGCAGCAGGGGGGGGCGTGTTCTACGTATATATATATATATATGTGTATTTGTACCTTGCAGCAGCAGGGGGGGGCGTGTTCTACGTGTATATATATATATGTGTGTATTTGTACCTTGCAGCAGCAGGGGGGGGCGTGTTCTACGTATATATATATATATGTGTGTATTTGTACCTTGCAGCAGCAGGGGGGGGCGTGTTCTACGTATATATATATATATATATGTGTATTTGTACCTTGCAGCAGCAGGGGGGGGGCGTGTTCTACGTATATATATATATATATATATGTGTATTTGTACCTTGCAGCAGCAGGGGGGGGGGCGTGTTCTACGTATATATATATATATATATGTGTGTATTTGTACCTTGCAGCAGCAGGGGGGGGCGTGTTCTACGTGTATATATATATATGTGTGTATTTGTACCTTGCAGCAGCAGGGGGGGGCGTGTTCTACGTATATATATATATATGTGTGTATTTGTACCTTGCAGCAGCAGGGGGGGGCGTGTTCTACGTATATATATATATATATATATGTGTATTTGTACCTTGCAGCAGCAGGGGGGGGCGTGTTCTACGTATATATATATATATATATATATGTGTATTTGTACCTTGCAGCAGCAGGGGGGGGGCGTGTTCTACGTATATATATATATATATATATATGTGTATTTGTACCTTGCAGCAGCAGGGGGGGGGTGTTCTACGTATATATATATATATATATATATGTGTGTATTTGTACCTTGCAGCAGCAGGGGGGGGGCGTGTTCTACGTATATATATATATATATGTGTGTATTTGTACCTTGCAGCAGCAGGGGGGGGGCGTGTTTTACGTATATATATATATATGTGTATTTGTACCTTGCAGCAGCAGGGGGGGGGGTGTTCTATGTATATATATATATGTGTGTATTTGTACCTTGTAGCAGCAGGGGGGGGGTGTGTTCTACGTATATATATATATATATATATATGTGTATTTGTACCTTGCAGCAGCAGGGGGGGCGTGTTCTACGTATATATATATATGTGTATTTGTACCTTGCAGCAGCAGGGGGGGGGGATGTTCTATGTATATATATATATATATATGTGTATTTGTACCTTGCAGCAGCAGGGGGGGGGCGTGTTCTACGTATATATATATATATATATATATGTGTGTATTTGTACCTTGCAGCAGCAGGGGGGGGCGTGTTCTACGTATATATATATATATATATGTGTATTTGTACCTTGCAGCAGCAGGGGGGGCGTGTTCTACGTATATATATATATGTGTATTTGTACCTTGCAGCAGCAGGGGGGGGGGATGTTCTATGTATATATATATATATATATGTGTATTTGTACCTTGCAGCAGCAGGGGGGGGGCGTGTTCTACGTATATATATATATATATATGTGTGTATTTGTACCTTGCAGCAGCAGGGGGGGGCGTGTTCTACGTATATATATATATGTGTGTATTTGTACCTTGCAGCAGCAGGGGGGGGCGTGTTCTACGTATATATATATATGTGTGTATTTGTACCTTGCAGCAGCAGGGGGGGGCGTGTTCTACGTATATATATATATATGTGTGTATTTGTACCTTGCAGCAGCAGGGGGGGGCGTGTTCTACGTATATATATATATATGTGTGTATTTGTACCTTGCAGCAGCAGGGGGGGGCGTGTTCTACGTATATATATATATATGTGTGTATTTGTACCTTGCAGCAGCAGGGGGGGGGCGTGTTCTACGTATATATATATATATATATGTGTATTTGTACCTTGCAGCAGCAGGGGGGGGCGTGTTCTACGTATATATATATATATATATATGTGTATTTGTACCTTGCAGCAGCAGGGGGGGGGCGTGTTCTACGTATATATATATATATATATTTGTATTTGTACCTTGAAGCAGCAGGGGGGGGGCGTGTTCTACGTATATATATATATATATATGTGTATTTGTACCTTGCAGCAGCAGGGGGGGGGCGTGTTCTACGTATATATATATATATATATATATGTGTATTTGTACCTTGCAGCAGCAGGGGGGGGGCGTGTTCTACGTATATATATATATATATCTGTGTATTTGTACCTTGCAGCAGCAGGGGGGGGCGTGTTCTACGTATATATATATATATATATATATATGTGTATTTGTACCTTGCAGCAGCAGGGGGGGGGCGTGTTCTACGTATATATATATATATATATGTGTATTTGTACCTTGCAGCAGCAGGGGGGGGGGGTGTTCTACGTATATATATATATATATATGTGTATTTGTACCTTGCAGCAGCAGGGGGGGGGCGTGTTCTACGTATATATATATATATATATGTGTATTTGTACCTTGCAGCAGCAGGGGGGGGGCGTGTTCTACGTATATATATATATATATATGTGTATTTGTACCTTGCAGCAGCAGGGGGGGGGCGTGTTCTACGTATATATATATATATATATGTGTATTTGTACCTTGCAGCAGCAGGGGGGGGGCGTGTTCTACGTATATATATATATATATATATGTGTATTTGTACCTTGCAGCAGCAGGGGGGGGGCGTGTTCTACGTACAGAAGCAGTGCTCCAACCTGCTGGATGAACTCCCCGAGCTCACAGACGACCTGCAGCCTCACGTCTCCTGGATGAGCGCCGCACTCGGTGAGTCCCGAGCTCACAACTGAACTTTGAATGTTTACGAGATAAAAACAACACAATCTTCAGATAAACAAATGTTTAACGTAATGATATTTATTTAGTATATTTATATTTAGAATAAATAAACACAGCAGCACTTCTATAGTTTATAACAGAAGTGTTACTGTCACTCACTACTGGAACCACCTGACCGTGATGTCGCAACGTCATGTGACCAGGATGCAGCGTGACTCACCAGTCAGGGTTTCTCAGACCCGGTCTCTATCCGGTCTCTATGGACCCGGTCTCTATCCGGTCTCTCAGGGGACCCGGTCTCTATCCGGTCTCTCAGGGGACCCGGTCTCTATCCGGTCTCTCAGGGGACCCGGGCTGAGGTCCAATCGTCCTCTTTGGTGAGTGACCGGATAGAGTCACTCACTTCCGGTCAGTGAAATGACCGGAAGTCTCCAAGTGGAGCCATGATGAGAGCTGGTTAGGAAAGGAGCTTCAATGCTCCCTTACTTGGCTCCTTTAGCAGAGGAAACACTGGACCTTCCTTTACCAAAGGAAAGGAGCTTCAATGCTTCCTTACTTAGCTCCTTTAGCAGAGGAAACACTGGACCTTCCTTTACCAAAGGAAAGGAGCTTCAATGCTTCCTTACTTGGCTCCTTTAGCAGAGGAAACACTGGACCTTCCTTTACCAAAGGAAAGGAGCTTCAATGCTCCCTTACTTAGCTCCTTTAGCAGAGGAAACACTGGACCTTCCTTTACCAAAGGAAAGGAGCTTCAATGCTCCCTTACTTGGCTCCTTTAGCAGAGGAAACACTGGACCTTCCTTTACCAAAGGAAAGGAGCTTCAATGCTTCCTTACTTAGCTCCTTTAGCAGAGGAAACACTGGACCTTCCTTTACCAAAGGAAAGGAGCTTCAATGCTTCCTTACTTAGCTCCTTTAGCATAGGAAACACTGGACCTTCCTTTACCAAAGGAAAGGAGCTTCAATGCTTCCTTACTTAGCTCCTTTAGCAGAGGAAACACTGGACCTTCCTTTACCAAAGGAAAGGAGCTTCAATGCTCCCTTACTTGGCTCCTTTAGCAGAGGAAACACTGGACCTTCCTTTACCAAAGGAAAGGAGCTTCAATGCTCCCTTACTTAGCTCCTTTAGCAGAGGAAACACTGGACCTTCCTTTACCAAAGGAAAGGAGCTTCAATGCTTCCTTACTTAGCTCCTTTAGCAGAGGAAACACTGGACCTTCCTTTACCAAAGGAAAGGAGCTTCAATGCTTCCTTACTTAGCTCCTTTAGCAGAGGAAACACTGGACCTTCCTTTACCAAAGGAAAGGAGCTTCAATGCTTCCTTACTTAGCTCCTTTAGCAGAGGAAACACTGGACCTTCCTTTACCAAAGGAAAGGAGCTTCAATGCTCCCTTACTTAGCTCCTTTAGCAGAGGAAACACTGGACCTTCCTTTACCAAAGGAAAGGAGCTTCAATGCTTCCTTACTTAGCTCCTTTAGCATAGGAAACACTGGACCTTCCTTTACCAAAGGAAAGGAGCTTCAATGCTCCCTTACTTAGCTCCTTTAGCAGAGGAAACACTGGACCTTCCTTTACCAAAGGAAAGGAGCTTCAATGCTTCCTTACTTAGCTCCTTTAGCAGAGGAAACACTGGACCTTCCTTTACCAAAGGAAAGGAGCTTCAATGCTTCCTTACTTGGCTCCTTTAGCAGAGGAAACACTGGACCTTCCTTTACCAAAGGAAAGGAGCTTCAATGCTCCCTTACTTAGCTCCTTTAGCAGAGGAAACACTGGACCTTCCTTTACCAAAGGAAAGGAGCTTCAATGCTTCCTTACTTAGCTCCTTTAGCAGAGGAAACACTGGACCTTCCTTTACCAAAGGAAAGGAGCTTCAATGCTCCCTTACTTAGCTCCTTTAGCAGAGGAAACACTGGACCTTCCTTTACCAAAGGAAAGGAGCTTCAATGCTTCCTTACTTAGCTCCTTTAGCAGAGGAAACACTGGACCTTCCTTTACCAAAGGAAAGGAGCTTCAATGCTTCCTTACTTAGCTCCTTTAGCAGAGGAAACACTGGACCTTCCTTTACCAAAGGAAAGGAGCTTCAATGCTCCCTTACTTAGCTCCTTTAGCAGAGGAAACACTGGACCTTCCTTTACCAAAGGAAAGGAGCTTCAATGCTTCCTTACTTAGCTCCTTTAGCAGAGGAAACACTGGACCTTCCTTTACCAAAGGAAAGGAGCTTCAATGCTTCCTTACTTAGCTCCTTTAGCAGAGGAAACACTGGACCTTCCTTTACCAAAGGAAAGGAGCTTCAATGCTTCCTTACTTAGCTCCTTTAGCAGAGGAAACACTGGACCTTCCTTTACCAAAGGAAAGGAGCTTCAATGCTTCCTTACTTAGCTCCTTTAGCAGAGGAAACACTGGACCTTCCTTTACCAAAGGAAAGGAGCTTCAATGCTTCCTTACTTAGCTCCTTTAGCAGAGGAAACACTGGACCTTCCTTTACCAAAGGAAAGGAGCTTCAATGCTTCCTTACTTAGCTCCTTTAGCAGAGGAAACACTGGACCTTCTTTAACAGACGTCGCTTCACGTTTCCTTTCTCTTAAAACATGTGTCCTCGTTTCCTCTCTCCTCGCATGGTTTTATGGAAAAGACGCAAGTGATGGAACTGAGGATGCAATTAAGAGACTTGGGATGCCCCCACGGCCGAGTGGAATCAAAAATGGCGTGTACTTTGAGCCGCGAGCTCAGTGCTGCCTCTGGTGGCCAGGAGGGGAACTACAGTCTTTAATTGATTAGCTCCTTTTTCCATTAATTTATAGGTCATTGATTAACATTCCCATTGATGTTTAAAATTCTCTATTTTCTTCTTGTAGGAAAGTTACCGGATGCCGTGAACTTTTGGCTCGGAGAGGCGAGAGCCGTAACTTCCAGTAAGACCTGAACACAACACACCACCCGTCAGATGATGTGTGTGTGTGTAACAGGTGTAATAGCGTGTGTAACAGGTGTAATAGTGTGTGTAACAGGTGTAATAGTGTGTGTAACAGGTGTAATAGTGTGTGTAACAGGTGTAATAGTGTGTGTAACAGGTGTAATAGTGTGTGTAACACGTAAACATGTGTGTGTGTTTTAGTGCACAAAGACCACTATGAGAATCTTTACTGTGTGGTTTCTGGAGAGAAGAACTTCATCCTGCTGCCGCCAACCGACCGTCCCTTCATCCCCTACGGTAACCATAGCAACCACCCTGCGTACTGCAGTCACCACGGTAACCACCTGCAGTAACCATAGCAACCCTCTGTCTTCGTCAGGCACCTATCAGCCGGCCGTTTACCGTCAAAGGGACGACGGCGAGTTTGAGGTTGTCGATCAAACCGGCTCCGAGAAGGTGCGTTCAGGTGTCTGTTAATTTCAGTGCTCTCTGCTATATTTAAAACTCTGACACTCCCAATCAGGTCCCGTGGATCCCCCTGGACCCCCTGGACCCAGACCTGGACCGATACCCTGAGTACCGGAGAGCTCGTCCTCTGCGTTGCAGTGTTAAGGCCGGAGAGATGCTGTACCTGCCGTCGCTGTGGTTCCACCACGTCCAGCAGTCTCACGGCTGCATCGCAGGTAAACCAGGGCACCTGAACGCACCACATGTACAAACGCTAGAGCGCCCGAACGCACCACACAGAGCACCCGAACACACCACGCGTACACACGCTAGAGCACCCGAACGCACCACGCGTACACACGCTAGAGCACCCGAACGCACCACGCGTACACACGCTAGAGCACCTGAACGCACCACGCGTACACACGCTAGAGCACCTGAACGCACCACGCGTACACACGCTAGAGCACCTGAACACCACGCGTACACACGCTAGAGCACCTGAACGCACCACGCGTACACACGCTAGAGCACCCGAACGCACCACGCGTACACACGCTAGAGCACCCGAACGCACCACGCGTACACACGCTAGAGCACCCGAACGCACCACGCGTACACACGCTAGAGCACCTGAACACACCACGCGAGCACCTGAACGCACCACGCGTACACACGCTAGAGCACCCGAACACACCACGCGTACACACGCTAGAGCACCTGAACACACCACGCGAGCACCTGAACGCACCACGCGTACACACGCTAAAGCACCCGAACGCACCACGCGTACACACGCTAGAGCACCCGAACGCACCACGCGTACACACGCTAGAGCACCCGAACGCACCACGCGTACACACGCTAGAGCACCCGAACGCACCACGCGTACACACGCTAGAGCACCCGAACGCACCACGCGTACACACGCTAGAGCACCCGAACGCACCACGCGTACACACGCTAGAGCGCCTGAACACACCACGCGTACACACGCTAGAGCACCCGAAAGCACCACGCGTACACACGCTAGAGCACCCGAATGCACCACGCGTACACACGCTAGAGCGCCTGAACACACCACGCGTACACACGCTAGAGCACCCGAACGCACCACGCGTACACACGCTAGAGCACCCGAACGCACCACGCGTACACACGCTAGAGCACCTGAACACACCACGCGAGCACCTGAACGCACCACGCGTACACACGCTAGAGCACCTGAACGCACCACGCGTACACACGCTAGAGCACCTGAACGCACCACACAGAGCACCCGAACGCACCACGCGTACACACGCTAGAGCACCCGAACGCACCACGCGTACACACGCTAGAGCACCCGAACGCACCACGCGTACACACGCTAGAGCACCTGAACACCACGTGTACACACGCTAGAGCACCTGAACGCACCACGCGTACACACGCTAGAGCGCCTGAACGCACCACGCGTACACACGCTAGAGCGCCTGAACGCACCACGCGTACACACGCTAGAGCGCCTGAACGCACCATGCGTACACACGCTAGAGCACCTGAACGCACCACACGTACACACGCTAGAGCACCTGAACACACCACACGCTAGAGAACCTGAACACGCCACGTGTACACACGCTAGAGCACCTGAACACACCACACGCTAGAGCACCTGAACACACCACGCGTACACACGATAGAGAACCTGAACACACCACGCGTACACACGATAGAGAACCTGAACACACCACGCGTACACACACACACACACAAACCGTTTGTACTGTTTTCTGTGCCGCAGTGAACTTCTGGTACGACATGGAGTACGACATCAAGTACAACTACTTCCAGCTGCTGGAGGCGCTGTCCGAGGTCACGGGGTCGACGTGACATCACAGCGTGATGTCGTAGTGAAACGAGGACTGTAAAATAAAGCTGTGTAACAAAGACGCGTCTCGTGTTGTGACAGAAGATAAAGCTCTTTATTAAAGCAACACATGGATATAGAATCTGTAATATTGCAGCGCCTCAAGGCCACGGTTCCTCTCGACCAATAAGAAGTGAGGATTATCGATCAGCTGATTGAAGTCCATGTTTCCTAAACTCTTTATGTACAAGTGTAAACACAAACAAAGTGCAGATAAAGCTCCGCCTCCTCACAGCTGATTCTTCACGTGATGAAGAGGAAGGATCTGAGGAGGAGGAGGAGGTCCTGACAGGGACCCCTCCCCCTCCTCAGGTCACGTGACGGAGCTGAGGAGATGAAGGAGCAGCAGGTCAAAGTTCAACTTCTTTAAATATGACATTCCTCAACAGAACTCTGACCTGCTGTTGCATGATGGGAGCTATAGTTAATGTCAGTGATCCTCCCTTCTCAGTCGTCATGGCGACCCCGCCTGTAAATCGGCGCGTTGATGCTGTGGAACGCCGGCACCCAGCGGTTGTCGTGGAGCCCCACGTTGCAGCCGGGCGCGTCCCTGCGGGCGCCACGGCAACACATCCAGAAGCCGGGGCCGCCAGGCATCGCCTGGCAGTACGGCTTGTGATGCCAACGGCACGGGGTCACGTCGCCGCCGCCGCCGCCCCGCCGCTTGCACTGCTTACAGGGGTCGTCACGGTAGCGGGGGTCGGACACCCAGAGCGAGTCGGCGGGCCGCACGCCGTAGTGGTCGATTACGAACAGGAAGTAGCGGCAGCTGCACTTGAGCGCAGCGAGGCTGCGCGTGGGCAGCAGCAGCAGGACCCTCAGCAGCAGGTGGGGCGGCAGCGCGGCGAGCAGCGGCCGCGGCTCTAGCAGCCGCTGCAGGCGCCGACGCAGCGACAGGAAGTCCTGCGACACCGACGCACTGCGGCACAGAGTCACGCCCGCAACCTCTTCCTCCTCCTCCGAAGCTCCGTCAGCCGCCCTCCTCTCCGATTGGCTGCCGGAATCACGACGGGCGGTAGAGGGGCGGGGCTGTGAGGCAGACAAAAACAACAAGCCTGGCAGGGGCTCCTCAGGAGGCGGAGCCCCCTGGGCCTCACCTGAGGGGGGTGTGGTCAGAGCGGGTTCTGAGTAGCTGATTGGCTCCCTGCCCACACTCTGTGATAACGATGATGATGGTGATGAAGGCCGGCAGGGGGCGGGGCTCTGGTCCCCGGCGGCGAGCAGGACGCGCCCCACCGTCCTCCTCAGGCTGCTGCTCCTCGACAGATCTCCCTCCGTACTTCTCTTCAGACACTCGGACTCCAGCTTGGCCACCATGTCTGACACCCTGACACTCTCTGGCTCCTCCCACTTGACCTCGAGGGGCGGAGCTCTGGACAGCGTGATGGAGGCAGAGCTCCTCTGGAGGGCGATCGGAGGTTTGGAGTCCGGCTGCCGCTCGCTTTTTCTCTGCTCCAGGAATGCCACCATCTCGACCACCGACACCTTCTGCTCCTCCGCCGTCGTCTTCACGGCCTCGCCGTCGCGCAGCCCGCCGCCCGATCGCCGTGGAGATGGTTGCCGTGTGTCCCGTACCCGTGTATTCGCGTCCTGCTGGAGGTTCCGGTTGCTTCCCGATCTGCGGCGCCGTTTGGAGCGGCAGTTTTCCTCCCGGCTCCCCTTGGCCTTCCCAGCCCGGGACGACCCCGACGGCGTCCTGTCGCTGCTACCGCCGCCGTCTGAAGCAAAGATGGCGATCTTCTCCCGGACGTGTCCGGGCTTGATGACGGTCCAGATGTCCAGTGGGGCGTCGGCATCCTCTCCGGCGGTCTGGTACAGTTGGAGAGGAGGCGGGGCCTTCAGCCGCAGCGTGTTGGTATAGAGGACACCGAGGGGGAGGCGGCTGATGTTGCCATGGTTACCACTGCAGGTCCTCACAAACAGGCTGCTGCACCTGGACGACTTCAGGTGCATGATGGTCCTGAGGAGGGGGGGGAAGAGAGAGAGAGAATCACCTAAAAGGAACCAAAAGGTTGAACTCGACTAAATGAGTCTGAGTTTAACTTCACAGACAAAGAAAGACTTAATAAAAAGATATTTATTATTATTATTGATAATAATTTAAAAGCCTGAGGAGCTGGTCGGACTCAGCCCGAATAAACAACATGGAGCAGCCACCTTGTGGACTCTGCTATGTAGCCCGGGTCGGGGTCTGGACTAGTTCTAGGGCTGTGAGCTGGTGCAGGAGGTGGAGCGGTACCAGCTAGATATAGTTGGGCTCACCTCCACGCACAGCATGGGCTCTGGACCCAAGCTCCTGGAGAAGGGTTGGACTAGTGGGGAACCTCACAGGAGTGTTGGAGTTCTCTCCGGAGAACCAGAGGGTCACCTCTGGTTGTGGGAGTCAGGCTCCTTGTCTCCTTCCTTCCTCACCTCTTTTCCTGAACCCCAAAGAATAACAACTCTGATAACCTGAAGGAACTCCTTGTTTACCTCCAGGCTGCGTGCTAATTGGCTGGTGGTGGTAGGGGGGCGTGGTCCTGGTTTAAGTGACAGGTCCTCCAATCCTTCAGCTTTACATCTCTCAGGCATTCACTGTTTCCTCCCAGACAGGAAACCAAACACCAGCTGTCCTCTGGCTCCTCCCCCTCAGGACACACACACTCTGCAGAAGAACACACACACAGTAAATATTATAATAATAATAATAATGTAATATGATGCCTTCTAGGAGACTTCAAGATGTCTGAGAATCAGCTGCTGAATGTTGACATACAAAAGTAAGAATTAGTGTGTAACAACGAACATAAAGACAATAATGAATCATAATACAATAAAAACATTGACTTAGGACAGACTTTAACCCTGTGAACATGCCGTCAAAATATATACACACACGTATATACACATTACACTACATATATCAACATATATAACCCTAACCCGGTCCCAGTCGGACCGGTTTGTACACAACTTGTCCTCCAGCGGTAACCAGTGCTAACTAGTTACACTAACCAGCAGCATCACAGACAGACAGCTGATAACAGGTAGAAGAGAAGAGATGGCTGAGAACAAACAAACAAACAACAAACAAACTGCTAGCCGCAACGCTAACTAGCATGCTAGTAGCCGCGGCCGTCTGAAGCCATGATACACCTAGCTAACTGACTAGCCTCTGCAGCTAACTAGCGCAGCGCACAAGAAAGCTGTTTACCAATAAAAGTGTTTGTTTGTGTACGTGTTTGTTTGTTTACAGCAGGTAAGAGGGTCAGAGTCACCTGAAGGAGGAACCCTCTCGTGAGTCCGGGTTCGTCCCGGTCTCGGTGTGTCGGTGTCTCCGGTGTTTTCACGCTGAATCCCGGTTTTAACGGAGTTCCTGGAGTTTGATCCTCTGAGCGAAGTAACGACGAGCTCAGAGACGTGCAGCTGGAACCGCTGCGTCATGACGTAGCTGGAACCGCTGCGTCATGACGTAGGGAGCCTCTGCGTCATGACGTAGGGAGCCTCTGCGTCATGACGTAGCTGGAACCGCTGCGTCATGACGTAGGAAGCCTCTGCGTCATGACGTAGGAAGCCTCTGCGTCATGACGTAGGGAGCCTGCCTAAGATCGTCGATAATCAAGAATATCTTTTTGGGGGAAATTTGGTTTTACTTTTTTCAACACAATAAATATAAAAAAATATGTTTTTCTTATCAATCTAATTATAATGTTCATAGTTCACAGTTTCATATTTCCAAGTGTACGAGCGCATCGCTGCAGCTCGTCATCACAACAGTCCCCAAGAGCGAGAAATTAGGACCTGTTACAGCTCCCCACACCCTCTAGTCCCCACACCCTCTAGTCCCCACACCCTCTAGTCCCCAGCACCCTCTAGTCCCCACACCCTCTAGTCCCCACACCCTCTAGTCCCCACACCCTCTAGTCCCCACACCCTCTAGTCCCCAGCACCCTCTAGTCCCCACACCCTCTAGTCCCCAGCACCCTCTAGTCCCCACACCCTCTAGTCCCCAGCACCCTCTAGTCCCCACACCCTCTAGTCCCCACACCCTCTAGTCCCCACACCCTCTAGTCCCCAGCACCCTCTAGTCCCCACACCCTCTAGTCCCCAGCACCCTCTAGTCCCCACACCCTCTAGTCCCCAGCACCCTCTAGTCCCCACACCCTCTAGTCCCCACACCCTCTAGTCCCCAGCACCCTCTAGTCCCCAGCACCCTCTAGTCCCCACACCCTCTAGTCCCCAGCACCCTCTAGTCCCCACACCCTCTAGTCCCCACACCCTCTAGTCCCCAGCACCCTCTAGTCCCCACACCCTCTAGTCCCCACACCCTCTAGTCCCCAGC
Organism: Cyclopterus lumpus; assembly: GCF_009769545.1. Classification (NCBI taxonomy): domain Eukaryota; kingdom Metazoa; phylum Chordata; class Actinopteri; order Perciformes; family Cyclopteridae; genus Cyclopterus; species Cyclopterus lumpus. The sequence continues at coordinate 23,200,467 of NC_046987.1, forward strand.
ACCCTCTAGTCCCAGCACCCTCTAGTCCCCACACCCTCTAGTCCCAGCACCCTCTAGTCCCCAGCACCCTCTAGTCCCAGCACCCTCTAGTCCCCAGCACCCTCTAGTCCCCACACCCTCTAGTCCCCACACCCTCTAGTCCCCAGCACCCTCATCGTCTCCAGCACCCTCTAGTCCCAGCAACCCTCCCCAGCACCCTCTAGTCCCCACCAAGCAACCCTCTAGTCCCAGCACCCTCTAGTCCCCCAGCACCCTCTAGTCCAGCACCTCTAGTCCCACACCCTCTAGTCCCCAGCACCCTCTAGTCCCCCACACCCTCTAGTCCCACACCCTCTAGTCCCCACACCCTATAGGCCCCCACACCCTCTAGTCCCCACACCCTCTAGTCCCCACACCCTCTAGTCCCCACACCCCTCTAGTCCCCAGCACCCTCTAGTCCCACACCCTCTAGTCCCACACCCTCTAGTCCCCAGCACCCTCTAGTCCCCACACCCTCTAGTCCCCAGCACCCTCTAGTCCCAGCACCCTCTAGTCCCCAACACCCTCTAGTCCCCAGCACCCTCTAGTCCCCACACCCTCTAGTCCCCACACCCTCTAGTCCCCAGCACCCCTCTAGTCCCCACACCCTCTAGTCCCCAGCACCCTCTAGTCCCCACACCCCTCTAGTCCCCAGCACCCTCTAGTCCCCACACCCTCTAGTCCCAGCACCCTCTAGTCCCCACACCCTCTAGTCCCCACACCCTCTAGTCCCCACACCCTCTAGTCCCAGCACCCTCTAGTCCCCAGCACCCTCTAGTCCCCACACCCTCTAGTCCCCAGCACCCTCTAGTCCCCACACCCTCTAGTCCCCACACCCTCTAGTCCCACACCCTCTAGTCCCCAGCACCTCTAGTCCCCGACACCCTCTAGTCCCCACACCCTCTAGTCCCACACCCTCTAGTCCCCACACCCCTCTACGTCCCCAGCACCCTCTAGTCCCCACACCCTCTAGTCCCCACCACCCTCTAGTCCCCAGCACCCTCTAGTCCCAGCACCCTCTAGTCCCCACACCCTCTAGTCCCCAGCACCCTCTAGTCCCCACACCCTCTAGTCCCAGCACTCCTCTAGTCCCCACACCCTCTAGTCCCGAGCACCCTCTAGTCCCCACACCCTCTAGTCCCCAGCACCCTCTAGTCCCCCACACCCTCTAGTCCCAGCACCCTCTAGTCCCCAGGCACCCTCTAGTCCCCACACCCTCTAGTCCCCAGCAACCCTCTAGTCCCCACACCCTCTAGTCCCCAGCACCCAGCACCCTCTAGTCCCCACACCCTCTAGTCCCCACACCCGCTAGTCCCCAGCACCCTCTAGTCCCACACCCTCTAGTCCCCAGCACCCTCTAGTCCCCACACCCTCTAGTCCCCAGCACCCAAGCACCCTCTAGCTCCCCACACCCTCTAGTCCCCACACCCTCTAGTCCCCAGCACCCTCTAGTCCCCAGCACCTCTAGTCACCCACCAGCCTCTAGTCCACACACCCTCTAGTCCCCACACCCTCTAGTCCCCAGCACCCTCTAGTCCCCACACCCTCTAGTCCCCAGCACCCTCTAGTCCCCACACCCTCTAGTCCCCAGCACCCTCTTAGTCCCCACACCCTCTAGTCCCCAGCACCTCTAGTCCCCAGCACCCCTCTAGTCCCCACACCCTCTAGTCCCCAGCACCCTCTAGTCCCCACACCCTCTAGTCCCCAGCACCCAGCACCCTCTAGTCCCCACCACCCTCTAGTCCCCACACCCTCTAGTCCCCAGCACCCTCTAGTCCCCCACACCCTCTAGTCCCCAGCACCCTCTAGTCCCCACACCCTCTAGTCCCAGCCCCAGCACCCTCTAGTCCCCAGCACCCTCTAGTCCCCACACCCTCTAGTCCCCACACCCTCTAGTCCCCAGCACCCTCTAGTCCCCACACCCTCTAGTCCCCAGCACCCTCTAGTCCCCACACCCTCTAGTCCCCAGCACCCTCTAGTCCCCACACCCTCTAGTCCCCAGCACCCTCTAGTCCCCAGCACCCTCTAGTCCCCACACCCTCTAGTCCCCAGCACCCTCTAGTCCCCAGCACCCTCTAGTCCCCACACCCTCTAGTCCCCAGCACCCTCTAGTCCCCACACCCTCTAGTCCCCAGCACCCTCTAGTCCCCACACCCTCTAGTCCCAGCACCCTCTAGTCCCCACACCCTCTAGTCCCCAGCACCCTCTAGTCCCCACACCCTCTAGTCCCCAGCACCCTCTAGTCCCCACACCCTCTAGTCCCCAGCACCCTCTAGTCCCCACACCCTCTAGTCCCCAGCACCCTCTAGTCCCCAGCACCCTCTAGTCCCCAGCACCCTCTAGTCCCCAGCACCCTCTAGTCCCCAGCACCCTCTAGTCCCCAGCACCCTCTAGTCCCCAGCACCCTCTAGTCCCCACACCCTCTAGTCCCCAGCACCCTCTAGTCCCCAGCACCCTCTAGTCCCCACACCCTCTAGTCCCCAGCACCCTCTAGTCCCCACACCCTCTAGTCCCCCAGCACCCTCTAGTCCCCACACCCTCTAGTCCCCACACCCTCTAGTCCCAGCAACCTCTAGTCCCCAGCACCCTCTAGTCCCCAGCACCCTCTAGTCCCCACAACCCTCTAGTCCCAGCACCCTCTAGTCCCCAGCACCCTCTAGTCCCCACACCCTCTAGTCCCCACCATCAGTCCCAGCACCCTCTAGTCCCCACACCCTCTAGTCCCAGCACCCTCTAGTCCCCACACCCTCTAGTCCCCAGCACCCTCTAGTCCCCACACCCTCTAGTCCCCAGCACCCTCTAGTCCCCACACCCTCTAGTCCCCACACCCTCTAGTCCCCAGCACCCTCTAGTCCCCACACCCTCTAGTCCCCAGCACCCTCTAGTCCCCAGCACCCTCTAGTCCCCAGCACCCTCTAGTCCCCACACCCTCTAGTCCCCAGCACCCAGCACCCTCTAGTCCCCAGCACCCTCTAGTCCCCCCAACCTCTAGTCCCCAGCACCCTCTAGTCCCCAGCACCCTCTAGTCCCCACACCCTCTAGTCCCCAGCACCCTCTAGTCCCCAGCACCCAGCACCCTCTAGTCCCCAGCACCCTCTAGTCCCCACACCCTCTAGTCCCCACACCCTCTAGTCCCCAGCACCCTCTAGTCCCCACACCCTCTAGTCCCCAGCACCCTCTAGTCCCCACACCCTCTAGTCCCCAGCACCCTCTAGTCCCCAGCACCCTCTAGTCCCCAGCACCCTCTAGTCCCCAGCACCCTCTAGTCCCAGCACCCTCTAGTCCCCAGCACCCTCTAGTCCCCAGCACCCTCTAGTCCCCAGCACCCTCTAGTCCCCAGCACCCTCTAGTCCCAGCACCCTCTAGTCCCCAGCACCCTCTAGTCCCCACACCCTCTAGTCCCCAGCACCCTCTAGTCCCCAGCACCCTCTAGTCCCCACACCCTCTAGTCCCCAGCACCCTCTAGTCCCCAGCACCCTCTAGTCCCCACACCCTCTAGTCCCCAGCACCCTCTAGTCCCCACACCCTCTAGTCCCCAGCACCCTCTAGTCCCCAGCACCCTCTAGTCCCCACACCCTCTAGTCCCCAGCACCCTCTAGTCCCCACACCCTCTAGTCCCCAGCACCCAGCACCCTCTAGTCCCCACACCCTCTAGTCCCCACACCCTCTAGTCCCCAGCACCCTCTAGTCCCCACACCCTCTAGTCCCCAGCACCCTCTAGTCCCCACACCCTCTAGTCCCCAGCACCCAGCACCCTCTAGTCCCCACACCCTCTAGTCCCCACACCCTCTAGTCCCCAGCACCCTCTAGTCCCCAGCACCCTCTAGTCCCCACACCCTCTAGTCCACACACCCTCTAGTCCCCACACCCTCTAGTCCCCAGCACCCTCTAGTCCCCACACCCTCTAGTCCCCAGCACCCTCTAGTCCCCAGCACCCTCTAGTCCCCACACCCTCTAGTCCCCAGCACCCTCTAGTCCCCAGCACCCTCTAGTCCCCACACCCTCTAGTCCCCAGCACCCTCTAGTCCCCACACCCTCTAGTCCCCAGCACCCAGCACCCTCTAGTCCCCACACCCTCTAGTCCCCACACCCTCTAGTCCCCAGCACCCTCTAGTCCCCACACCCTCTAGTCCCCAGCACCCTCTAGTCCCCACACCCTCTAGTCCCCAGCACCCAGCACCCTCTAGTCCCCAGCACCCTCTAGTCCCCAGCACCCTCTAGTCCCCACACCCTCTAGTCCCCAGCACCCTCTAGTCCCCACACCCTCTAGTCCCCAGCACCCTCTAGTCCCCACACCCTCTAGTCCCAGCACCCTCTAGTCCCCACACCCTCTAGTCCCAGCACCCTCTAGTCCCCAGCACCCTCTAGTCCCCACACCCTCTAGTCCCCACACCCTCTAGTCCCAGCACCCTCTAGTCCCCAGCACCCTCTAGTCCCAGCACCCTCTAGTCCCCACACCCTCTAGTCCACACACCCTCTAGTCCCCAGCACCCTCTAGTCCCCACACCCTCTAGTCCCCAGCACCCTCTAGTCCCCACACCCTCTAGTCCCCAGCACCCTCTAGTCCCCACACCCTCTAGTCCCAGCACCCTCTAGTCCCCAGCACCCTCTAGTCCCAGCACCCTCTAGTCCCCAGCACCCTCTAGTCCCCACACCCTCTAGTCCCCAGCACCCTCTAGTCCCCAGCACCCTCTAGTCCCCACACCCTCTAGTCCCCACACCCTCTAGTCCCCAGCACCCTCTAGTCCCCACACCCTCTAGTCCCCAGCACCCTCTAGTCCCCACACCCTCTAGTCCCCACACCCTCTAGTCCCCATAATAATATATTTGAGAAATTTCAGTCATGTTTTAGAGCACTTCATAGCACAGAAACTGCCCTCAAGGTAACTAATGACCTCCTTTTAGCAGCAGACGGGGGAGACGTTTGAATTCTTTTAGACCTTAGTGCAGCTTTGGATACTGTAGATCACCACATTTTAATCCATCATCTCAAAACCTGGGTTGGCATCAAGGACACTTGGCTGGTTTTATTCTTACCTTTTAGAAAGATCGTAAACTTGTTTTTAAAGGTGCTATATAAATAAATGTATTATTATTATTATTATTATTACTTCAAAGAGCCACTGACGCACCATTACTTTGTAAAGAATGCATCTTCCAGACCAAATTCAGTTTTTCTCTTAATTCATTTAACAAAACAAAACAAAGCAAGCAAACAAACAAACAAACACAATATAGATAGATAGATAAGTACTTTATTGATCCCCTAAGGGAAACACAAACATAATATACACATACACACTATTAAACTATTAAAAAAGATTGTCCAAAAAATTAAAACACACATTATTAGGAGTCCAGGCTGGGGGTGGCAGCCAGTAGTCAGTGAAAACAGTAAGTAAGTTGGGGGCTGTGCCAAAGGCTAACAGAGCCAGTAAACATTGTTCCTAGTGAACTGTCTGTCAACTGAGGTCTAGTGAGGTACCTTTGATTGACAGATTGTATTTATTGTACAGTTGTATGGCTCTGGGGATGAATGGTTTACACAGTCCATCAGTTCTGCATGGCAGCAGCCTCCAGCTGATCAGACTCTTCTGTCGGGTGATGGTACCGTGGAGTGGACGTGTTTCATCGTCCATGATGGAGAGCAGTTTGGTGAGGGTCCTTTTGTCGGCGACTGAAGCGATGCACTCCAACCACAGAGCCAGCTTTCCTCACCAGCCTATCCAGTCGCCCTGCATCCTTCTTCTTGGTGCTTCCTCCCCAGCACACCACCGCGTAGAGGAGGAGGCTGGCGCCGACGGACTGGTAAAACATCTCGAGGAGTTTGCTGCAGACGTTGAATGACGCAGCCTCCTCAAAGTACAGCCGGCTCGGCCCTTTCTTGTAGATTGCGTCCATGTTTATTGGTTGGTTTGTCAGCGGGTATACGAAAAAATATACTGGCCAGATGTTTATGAATATATATATATATATATATATATATATAAAATAAAGGAAATTAAATTGTAAAATGTATACAGTGTATCTAAAGTATGAAGTGACAGCGCTGCAAGGTTTATTGATGTTCATTTTGAGGAGGATCTGGCCAGAGGTGATTTATTATGAAGTCTAATAGCAGAGGCATGAGGCATCTCGAAAGAGGCCAGACCAATGATATCAGCTTTTGAGGCAGGAGGCATAAAGAAGGAGGCCAGGCTGGTTGCAGGAAGCAGGGGCAAGGAGTCAGGACCAGCCTCAGACACCTCCAGGTCCAATGGACCCTATGAGACGTGAAGTCACAACGACTCCGGGGAGGAAGCAGAGTTAATAAGGTGCAATGGAGAGATGTAAATTCATCCATAAGGAGAGAGAGAAGAGGAGAGAGGTGCTCAGTGTATCCTAAAACATCCCCCAGCAGCCTATAAGCCTATAGCAGCATATCAAGGGGCTGGACCAGGGCAAACCTGATTCAGCCCTAACTATAAGGACTATTAAAGAGGAAAGTCTTAAGTCTATTCTTGAATGAGGTGACTGTGTCTGCCTCCCGGACTGAAAGTGGAAGCTGGTTCCATAAAAGAGGAGCTTGATAACTGAAGGCTCTGGCTCCCATCCTACTTTTTAGGACTCTAGGAACCACAAGTAGCCCCGCATTTAGTGAGCGCAGCTCTCTAGTGGGGCAATATGGTACTACAAGCTCCTTAAGATATGATGGTGCATCACCAATCAAGGCTTTGTAGGTGAGGAGAAGAATTTTAAATGTGATTCTTGATTTTACAGGGAGCCAGTGCAGAGCAGCTAATACAGGAGTCATGTGATCTCTTTTCTTAGTTTTTGTGAGTACACGAGCTGCAGCATTCTGGATCAACTGGAGGGATTTAAGAGACTTATTAGAGCAGCCTGATAATAAGGAGTTGTAGTAATCTAGTCTGGAAGTAACAAACGCGTGAACCAGCTTTTCTGCATCTTTTTGAGACAAGATGTGTCTGATTTTTGAAATGTTACGTAGATGAAAAAATGCAATCCTTGAGATTTGCTTAACGTGGAGTTAAAGGACAAGTCTGGGTCAAAGATAACTAGAGATTCTTTACAGTGGTGTTGGATGCCAGGGCAATGCCTTAATTGCCCTGGTATGGAGGTGTAGTTATAGAAGATGGATTAGTAAAGGAGGAGCGTATGTTGTCAATGGTAGAAGTGGCGGGGGCACGAGGCCCGATGCTGGTTTTCAGACCCTGGTCAGATGCAGATGTAGCTGAAGCAATGAGCCACGTCTGCAACCCTAAGGAGAAATGGGAGACTGATCTTAAGGGATTGGTCAGAGATGAACACATTTTAGATGAACACATTTCTGACAAATGATTATCACAAAGTTCAAAGTGTGTTCACCTCTTCAAGAATGACTTTACGCCTGAATGAGCCAGATTATAGAGGCTGGTGTCAATGTGGACTTTGGAAATGCCGTAGATGCTCTCATTGCGAGTGTAAAGGAACCCTTTCCTTTGAGATTGAATCTGTCCTCTATCACCTCTATGACGCAAGGGTCACAAGAGACATGCAGTTAGTTCCTGGCACGCTGGACTACAGCCTTTGACCCTCACAGCGACCTCACCCGACCCAGCCCAATGGGCCCCTAAAGCCTTACGAAGTCCATCTGAAAGAACATTTTCTGAGCAGAATGAGACCAGAACTCGTGCAGATGTTGAGAGAATGTCAGACAGAACCAGAGGTCAAAGGTCAGAGTGAGATGACGCTGATCAGATTTAACATGGTGAACATGGCGGAGAAGAGGAGGAGCCATCACACCTGTAGCAGCAGGTGTTCTTGTGTTTCTACCTTCCAACGTGTCACACAGTGACGTCACCCATTGGTTTGTGGACTACAGATTTTGAAACCTCCAGTTCACCATCTTGGGTTTTGGCCATCGCCATTATGTTTTTTTGCCTGGCGCCATCTTGGTTTTTGTTTTTGTTTTAGGAGGAAAACAGACAACTCTCAGACCGGACAACGCTGTGGTTGAGACCTGTCAATGACAAGGTAGCCCCGCCCTAAAACATACCCTTTTTTATGGCTTCACTTTTCAGACCCGGAGGTTGATGCCTGGTCTTTGGCACCGGTCGCCATGACATGAGAACAATTCAGTTTCAAAGAGAAACATAATATTGTTTATTCACAGTGGATAGTACATTTATTGTGTTTATGTATTTTCTTGACTGTCTGGTCCTTTGACGTCTCAAAGCACTCAGCCCAAGAACCCCTCGGCACAAGGACTGGGGGATCGGGATTGAACTGTGGATCTTCTGATTAAAGGCTGACTCGCTCTGAGCCCCAGCAGCTCCAGTGTCTGAGCTCTCATCATATGATGTGGGTCAGACCTCATCTAACCCGGTTGTATTTAAACACCGGCTAAATCGGTCCCTTTACAGCACTGATGGTGTAAACAGAGGTCAAAGGTCAGGGTTAGGCCCTGTCCTGCAACGCAGATACAAACAGACACAAACTCCAACAAATCTAAGATGAAAACTTTATTTGAGTCAAATAGAAAAAAACATTTGTACAGGTAGATCTGTGGTTCATCACCAATGATCTTCCCAAGTAGATCTCTGGTGAATCCACAAAAGATCTCCCATGGATCCACAGTAGATCTCTGGTGAATCCACAACAGATCTCCCATGGATCCACAGTAGATCTCTGGTGAATCCACAACAGATCTCCCATGGATCCACAGTAGATCTCTGGTGAATCCACAACAGATCTCCCAGTGGATCTGTATTAGATATGTGGGGGATCCAGTGAACTGCCTCAGGGCAGAGTCTCGAGGCGGACATCGCTCAGGGTGAGGTCGTTGTAGATGCTGAGTTTGTTGATGTGTTTCAGGTCGGTCACCCGGTGTTGGTACGTCAGAAGGTGAGAGTTGTTTATGGCGACCTTATACTCTCGGTTGGTGCACATGATCTTCATCTGCAACAACAAACCACAAACTCATCATCATCCACCTGCTTCATCAGAGACTGGAACTTTAAATAGACTTCATGACACATTTAGGGAGCCTCCGACACCTCAGCCTCATCATTAGAAGACAAACAAAAAACAAACATGGACTCAGTATTAATAATAAAAACCTAAACTATGAGCTTTGTTAATATAAATCACATGTGTGACCTCGAAAGGCTGTCCTGGGATCAAGGGAACGTTCCCTGAGATGTCTCTCTCTTCTTTCCCCCACTTATTGCTGATGCAGGTGTTCCTGACGATCACCGTCTTGCCATTTTTATTGAAGCGAGGGTTGAAGTGGAAGGCCAGGTCATGTGATGTTGACAGATTCACTGCGAAACTGAAACACACCCAGATGATTTCACTGCACGAGTATGGGACCATTCATCCATTCATTCATACATTCATACAATAATCCACTCATAATAATGTTCAAGAATTTGTCCTGACTTCTCAGCGTTGGACTTGATGGTTCCAACGATGGTAATGAGCAGTTTGTCATGAACTCCGTTAGGCAGAGTCTGGTCGTACGGAACCGCCTGTTAACAAGAAACAGCTGTTAACTCCACCCACCATCATCCATCATCCATTATCATCATCCATTATCATCATCCATCATCATCTATCATCATCCATCATCCATCATCCATTATCATCATCCATTATCATCATCCATTATCATCATCCATCATCCATTATCATCATCCATTATCATCATCCATCATCCATCATCATCTATCATCTATCATCATCCATCATCCATTATCATCATCCATTATCATCATCCATCATCATCTATCATCATCCATCATCCATCATCCATTATCATCATCCATTATCATCATCCATTATCATCATCCATCATCCATTATCATCATCCATCATCCATTATCATCATCCATTATCATTATCCATCATCCATTATCATCTATCATCTATCATCATCCATCATCCATTATCATCATCCATCATCCATCATCATCTATCATCTATCATCATCCATCATCCATTATCATCATCCATCATCCATTATCATCATCCATTATCATCATCCATCATCCATTATCATCATCCATCATCCATCATCTTCTATCATCTATCATCATCTATCATCCATTATCATCATCCATCATCCATTATCATCATCCATTATCATCATCCATCATCCATTATCATCATCCATCATCATCATCCATCATCATCTATAATCTATCATCATCCATCATCCATCATCCATCATCATCTATCATCTATCATCATCTATCATCCATTATCATCATCCATCATCCATTATCATCATCCATTATCATCATCCATTATCATCATCCATCATCCATCATCATCTATCATCTATCATCATCCATCATCCATTATCATCATCCATCATCCATTATCATCATCCATTATCATCATCCATCATCCATCATCATCTATCATCTATCATCATCCATCATCCATTATCATCATCCATCATCCATTATCATCATCCATTATCATCATCCATCATCCATTATCATCTATCATCTATCATCATCTATCATCATCCATCATCCATCATCATCCATCATCCATCATCATCTATCATCCATTATCATCATCCATCATCCATTATCATCATCCATCATCCATTATCATCATCCATCATCCATCATCATCTATCATCCATTATCATCATCCATCAGCTATCATCTATCATCATCATCCATCATCCATTATCATCATCCATCATCATCATCATCATCCATCATCCATCATCATCTATCATCCATTATCATCATCCATTATCATCATCCATCATCCATTATCATCATCCATCATCCATCATCATCCATCAGCTATCATCTATCATCATCATCTATCATCCATTATCATCATCCATCATCCATTATCATCATCCATCATCCATTATCATCATCCATCATCATCTATCATCCATTATCATCATCCATCATCCATTATCATCATCCATCATCCATTATCATCTATCATCATCTATCATCATCCATCATCATCCATCATCATCTATCATCCATCATCATCATCCATCATCCATTATCATCATCCATCATCATCTATCATCCATTATCATCATCCATCATCATCTATCATCCATTATCATCATCCATCATCCATTATCATCATCCATCATCATCTATCATCCATTATCATCATCCATCATCCATCATCCATTATCATCATCCATCATCATCATCCATCATCATCTATCATCCATTATCATCATCCATTATCATCATCCATCATCCATTATCATCATCCATCATCCATCATCATCTATCATCCATTATCATCATCCATCAGCTATCATCTATCATCATCCATCATCCATTATCATCATCCATCATCATCATCATCATCCATTATCATCATCCATTATCATCATCCATTATCATCCATCATCATCCATCATCTATCATCATCATCATCATCCATCATCCATTATCATCATCCATTATCATCATCCATTATCATCATCCATCATCTATCATCCATCATCATCATCATCCATCATCCATCATCATCCATCATCATCATCCATCATCATCTATCATCATCATCATCCATTATCATCATCCATCATCATCATCCATCATCATCATCCATCATCTATTATCATCCATCATCATCCATCATCCATCATCTATTATCATCATCCATCATCTATTATCATCCATCATCATCCATCATCCATCATCCATCATCATCTATCATCATCATCATCCATTATCATCATCCATCATCATCATCCATCATCATCATCCATCATCTATTATCATCCATCATCATCCATCATCCATCATCTATTATCATCATCCATCATCTATTATCATCCATCATCATCCATCATCATCATCCATCATCATCTATCATCATCATCATCCATTATCATCATCCATCATCATCATCCATCATCATCATCCATCATCTATTATCATCCATCATCATCCATCATCCATCATCTATTATCATCATCCATCATCTATTATCATCCATCATCATCCATCATCCATTATCATCATCCATCATCTATCATCATCTATTATCATCCATCATCATCCATCATCTATTATCATCATCATCTATTATCATCATCATCATCCATCATCTATCATCATCTATTATCATCATCATCATCCATCATCATCCATCATCCATTATCATCATCATCATCCATCATCTATTATCATCATCCATCATCTATCATCATCATCCATCATCTATTATCATCATCATCATCCATTATCATCATCCATCATCTATTATCATCCATTATCATCATCCATCATCTATTATCATCCATTATCATCATCCATCATCTATTATCATCCATTATCATCATCCATCATCATCATCCATTATCATCATCCATCATCATCATCCATTATCATCATCCATCATCTATTATCATCCATTATCATCATCCATTATCATCATCCATTATCATCATCCATCATCTATTATCATCCATTATCATCATCCATTATCATCATCCATCATCTATTATCATCTGGCTCACCAGATTCTTTTTGAGTCCAGATTGAAAACCAGGTCCAGGTCCAGGTCCAGGTCCTGGTGCAGATGGTTGGGGGTTGGGAGAGGGCTGTCCGGGCTGGCTTGGCTGTCCGGGCTGTCCGGGCCAGGAGGGCTGGCTTGGTTGTCCGGGCTGTCCGGGCCAGGAGGGCTGGCTTGGTTGTCCGGGCTGTCCGGGCCAGGAGGGCTGGCTTGGTTGTCCGGGCTGTCCGGGCCAGGCCCCTCCACCTCCAGGCTGACCTCCAGGCCAGGTGGGGTTAGTGGAGTTACCTGAACAAATACAGAATCTCTTTATTCTATCTGATTTAATTGTTGACTGACTTCTCAGGTTAGTTAAGGTGTTGGATTTGACGTTTGGCCTTTGGCGACTCCTGGTGTTCAATAGAGACTTTTCATTCAATTCAATTAAATTCAATTTATTTTGCATAGCCCATCCAACCATCCATATTCAGCCGCTTATCCGGGGTCGGGTCGTGGTGATAGCAGACCCAGCAGCATGACCTGAGCCCTAAAGAGGAAACTCATCTCCTTACCCTATCTCTAAGGCTGAGTCCTACAGAGGAAACTCATCTCCTTACCCTATCTCTAAGACTGAGCCCTACAGAGGAAACTCATCTCCTTACCCTATCTCTAAGACTGAGCCCTACAGAGGAAACTCATCTCCTTACCCTATCTCTAAGACTGAGCCCTACAGAGGAAACTCATCTCCTTACCCTATCTCTAAGGCTGAGCCCTAAGGAGGAAACTCATCTCCTTACCCTATCTCTAAGGCTGAGCCCTAAGGAGGAAACTCATCTCCTTACCCTATCTCTAAGGCTGAGCCCTAAGGAGGAAACTCATCTCCTTACCCTATCTCTAAGGCTGAGCCCTAAGGAGGAAACTCATCTCCTTACCCTATCTCTAAGGCTGAGCCCTAAGGAGGAAACTCATCTCCTTACCCTATCTCTAAGGCTGAGCCCTACAGAGGAAACTCATCTCCTTACCCTATCTCTAAGACTGAGCCCTACAGAGGAAACTCATCTCCTTACCCTATCTCTAAGGCTGAGTCCTAAGGAGGAAACTCATCTCCTTACCCTATCTCTAAGGCTGAGCCCTACAGAGGAAACTCATCTCCTTACCCTATCTCTAAGGCTGAGTCCTAAGGAGGAAACTCATCTCCTTACCCTATCTCTAAGGCTGAGCCCTACGGAGGAAACCCATCTCCTTACCCTATCTCTAAGGCTGAGCCCTAAGGAGGAAACCCATCTCCTTACCCTATCACTAAGGCTGAGCCCTACGGAGGAAACTCATCTCGTCCGATTGTATCCGTGACCTCGTTTTTCCTGACCCAGAGTTCGTAACCTTAGGTGAGGGTCGTAGACCGACCAGTAAATTGAGAGCTTCTCCTTCCGGCTCAGCTCCTCTTCACCAAGACGGTCCGGTGCAGCGCCTGTTTTACTGCTCCGTCCCCACCTGGAGGGATCAATCCACCGGTTTCCGGCAGAGTACCATGGCCTCAGATTTTGAGTGCTGACTCTCATCCCCGCCGCTTCACGCTCGGCTGTAAACCGACCCAGTGAATGCTGGAGGTCCGAGGAGGCCAACGGGACCACATCATCTGCAAACAGCAGAGAGGCGATCCCGAGACCCCCGAACCTGACCTTCTCTACAGATATCCTGTCCATGAAGTTCACAAACAGGACCGGTGATAAAGGGCGGCCCTGGCGGAGGCCAACACCCACCGGGAACGTGTCTGACTTAATGCCGAGAATACGAACACAGCTCCTACTGCAGGCGTACAGAGACCGGATGGCCCGTTGCAACGAGTCCGGCACCCCATACTCCCGCAGCCCCCCCCCCCACAAATACCCCGAGGGACCCGGTCAAAAGCCTTCTCCAAGTCCACTAAGCACATGTAGACCCCTCCAGTAGTCTTGCGTGGGTAAAGAGCTGGTCCACGGTTCCACGACCGGGACGGAATCCGCACTGCTCGTCTTGAATCTGAGGCTTCGACGAACGGTCGGAGCCTCCTTTCAAGCACCTTGGAATAAGCTTTTTTGTATAGTCCAGAATCACAAAATAGCCTCAAAGGGCTTTACAATCTGTACATATATGAAATCCCTGACCTGGGATTTCACATCATTCATACCCTAATTTCAAATCCAGCAGAGCTAAAAGTCTATTTTTGTTTCTTTAAACGATCAATAATATAGGAAAAGAGTGTGATGATGATGACAGTACCTGGCCAGGTGGGGTTAGTAGATTGTCCAGGCCAGGTCCCTCCACCTCCAGGCTGACCTCCAGGCTGACCTCCAGGCCAGGTAGGTTGTTGGTTGTTGCCACCAGAGGGCCAATCTCCTAGAGCTTCGCTCAGCTGCAGAGAGAAAGAAGTGAAGAACAACAGGAAGTGAGAAATGTGACTTGCTGCAGTTCCTCTGACGTCCACCAGGTGCTGCTGCGACCAAACAGTTGTAGTTCTCTGTACTGACACTAAGTCAGTCGTGGTTCCCACAGAGCGCCACATAATGGCTGTTAGAGGTAAGGCAGGTTTAAAACACCTTCATTAAACAGGACGTAGAGAAAACGTTCATAGGAATCAAATCTAAAGCTGCATCGTTTTTTATCTAAATATTGTTAGAATGTAAGTTTACTGGAATGATCACAAACAACATTTCCTCTTCACTGCCAGCTAGTAAACAAACCTCCCTGTCTACCTACATAACTGTCTACATACTTACATGTCTAACTACGTGTATACCTAACTACCTGTCTACTTACCTCACTACTTGTCTATCTTTCTACCTAACTACCTGTTTACTTAGCTGTCTACCTGTCTACCTACCTGTCTACCTACTTGTCTACCTACCCGTCTACTTACCTACCTGTCTACCTACCTACCTAACTTCCTGTCTCCATTTATACCTACCTACATGTATACCTACCTGTCTACTTACCTACCTGTCTACCTGTTTACCTGTCTACCTACCTACCTAACTTCCTGTCTCCATGTATACCTACCTACATGTATACCTACCTGTCTACTTACCTACCTAACTACCTGTCTACTTAGCTGTCTATGTAGCTACTTGTCTAACTAACGGTCTACCTGCCTGTCTAGCTGTGTACTTACCTACCTGCCTACCTAACTGTCTGTCTACCTACCTGACTAGCTAGCTACCTGTCTACCTGTCTACTTACCTCCCTACTTAACTACCTACCTGCCGGTCCGCCTGTTAGTGACCCCTGTCATAGACTGTTCAGCTAGCTAGACCGGCAGGTAGGTAGTTAAGTAGGGAGGTAAGTAGACAGGTAGCTAGCTAGTCAGGTAGGTAGAGAGGTAGACAGACAGTTAGGTAGGCAGGTAGGTAGTTAAGTAGGACGCCGTTGTCTCTGGACCCTGGACCGATAACCGATAGATAATTGAGAATTATTACATTTTCATGGAACGCTTCTATCCTTTACGGCTCTCGTTCAGCGGTCCAGGAAACACAATTCGACCAATTACACGCGTTGTGAATCATCTCACGTGATGCTACTCGGCCAATCACATATGTGTATTCCGTTAAGCCCCGCCCTCGACTCGAGTGCCATATTCACTCACACAGGAGCATAAGCAGAGACCTGATAGATGGACATCTTAACCAGAGCCTTTAAACAAGAATGGACTCTTATATGTTGATGTTCCCACAACCAGTCCGACTCACATCAGAAATGAACACAGAAAAATAAAGCTAAGAGCCCAATATGATCAGAATCCTATTAATTGATCAACAAACAGGGGTTTAATAGCCACAGATAAAGAATATAATATTTGGGCTCTTTACATCACTTGACGCCTGAATAAACTGAATTTAAAGCTAATTTGACAGTCAGTTGTTGCCTACATACAGATGTTAATCTGTTGGCTACTTCAATACATATGGAACAAAATCATAGAGCGCAACATTTGACATTATTGTGACCTTTAATGAGCAAATTCTCTCTAACTGGACCTCTCTGAATACCTCTGATCTATGAGCTCATTTTAAACTC
Organism: Cyclopterus lumpus; assembly: GCF_009769545.1. Classification (NCBI taxonomy): domain Eukaryota; kingdom Metazoa; phylum Chordata; class Actinopteri; order Perciformes; family Cyclopteridae; genus Cyclopterus; species Cyclopterus lumpus. The sequence continues at coordinate 23,217,015 of NC_046987.1, forward strand.
ATATTTTGCTCGTTTCTGAAGCTCACAAGAATAAGAAAAGTCTGAGTCTAAAGACATCGCCGTCACTGAACGCAGCACAGAGTGTCCCTTAACGCAGCACAATGTCCCTTAATGCAGTACAGTGTGTCCCTGAATGTAGCACAGTGTGTCCCTTAACACAGCACAGAGAGTGTCCCTGAACGCAGCACAATGTGTCCTTGACCGCAGCACAATGTGTCCCTGAACGTAGCACAGAGTATTCCTGAACGTAGAACAATGTCCCTGAACGCAACACAGTGTCCCTTAACACAGCACAGAGTATTCCTGAACGTAGAACAATGTCCCTGAACGCAACACAGTGTCCCTTAACGCAGCACAGTGTGTCCCTGGACGTAGCACAGTGTCCCTGAACGTAGCACAGTGTCCCTTAACGCTGCACAGTGTCCCTGAACGTAGCACAGTGTCCCTTAACGTAGCACAGTGTCCCTTAACGTAGCACAGTGTACCTTAACGTAGCACAGTGTCCCTTAACGCAGCACAGAGTGTCCCTTAACGTAGCACAGTGTCCCTTAACGTAGCACAGTGTCCCTTAACGTAGCACAGTGTCCCTTAACGCAGCACAGAGTGTCCCTTAACGTAGCACAGTGTCCCTTAACGTAGCACAGTGTCCCTTAACGCAGCACAGAGTGTCCCTTAACGTAGCACAGTGTCCCTTAACGTAGCACAGAGTGTCCCTTAACGTAGCACAGTGTCCCTTAACGCTGCACAGAGTGTTCCTGAACGTAGCACAGTGTGTCCCTGGACGTAGCACAGTGTCCCTTAACGCAGCACAGAGTGTTCCTGAACGTAGCACAGTGTGTCCCTGGACGTAGCACAGTGTCCCTTAACGTAGCACAGTGTCCCTTAACGCAACACAGTGTCCCTTAACGCAGCACAGAGTGTCCCTGAACGTAGCACAGTGTCCCTTAACGCAACACAGTGTCCCTTAACGCAACACAGTGTCCCTTAACGCAGCACAGAGTGTCCCTTAACGCAGCACAGAGTGTTCCTGAACGTAGCACGGTGTGTCCCTGAACGTAGCACAGTGTCCCTTAACGCAGCACAGAGTGTTCCTGAACGTAGCACAGTGTGTCCCTGGACGTAGCACAGTGTCCCTTAACGCTGCACAGTGTCCCTTAACGCAACAAAGTGTCCCTTAACGCAGCACAGTGTGTCCCTGGACGTAGCACAGTGTCCCTTAACGTAGCACAGTGTCCCTTAATGCAACACAGTGTCCCTTAACGCAGCACAGAGTGTCCCTGAACGTAGCACAGAGTGTCCCTGAACGTAGCACAGTGTCCCTGGACGTAGCACAGTGTCCCTTAACGTAGCACAGAGTGTCCCTGAACGTAGCACAGAGTGTCCCTTAACGCAGCACAGAGTGTCCCTGAACGCAACACAGTGTCCCTTAACGCAGCACAGAGTGTTCCTGAACGTAGCACAGAGTGTGTTCACAGGGTGTGTTAGTGAGGGATTCATCAGGAATGTTTGTGGGAAGGCGTTGGTTCAGGAGATGAAAGCCACCTTGTTCATAAGCCCCAACACACACACACACACACACACACACACACACACATACACACACACACACACACAGTGTGTGTTGTGTCTCTGAATCAATAACGGCTACACACCTGGGATTATATTCATAAATACTTTATGCATTAATCTCAACTGCTGAATATAATAGATGTAAACAGCTGGTCGGTGCCTTAATGTACCACAGAAGAAGAAGAACAACAACAACAACAACAAAAGAAGAAGTGACTCACGTCCATGCTGCTGGTTTGAGATCTGAAACACAAACAAGAACAGAAATAACCAGTCTGACCAGTGACCAGGTACTTATACTGTGTAGTACTGTTACAGAGTACTTATACTGTGTAGTACTGTTACAGAGTACTTATACTGTGTAGTACTGTTACAGAGTACTGTGTAGTACTGTTACAGAGTACTTATACTGTGTAGTACTGTTACAGAGTACTTATACTGTGTAGTACTGTTACAGAGTACTGTGTAGTACTGTTACAGAGTACTTATACTGTGTAGTACTGTTACAGAGTACTGTGTAGTACTCTTACAGAATACTTATACTGTGTAGTATTGTTACAGAGTACTTATCCTGTGTAGTATTAGTATTGTTACAGAGTACTTATACTGTGTAGTATTAGTATTGTTACAGAGTACTTATACTGTGTAGTAATAGTATTGTTACAGAGTACTTATACTGTGTAGTATTAGTACACACAAACAGGAACTAAACGTCACATGATCCTCAGAACAGAGAAGTTAGTCATGAAGAAGAAAGCGTTTTGTTTCTGTCAACAGACGCTTACAATAAATTAAAAAGAAGAAGAAGGAGAAGAACAAGGAGGAAAAGAAGGAGGAGAAGGAGAAGAACAAGGAGGAGAAGAAGGAGGAGAAGGAGGAGAAGGAGAAGAAGAAGGAGGAGAAGAAGGAGGAGAAGGAGAAGGAGGAGAAGGAGAAGAAGAAGGAGGAGAAGAAGGAAAAGACGAAGACGAAGAAGGAGGAAGTAAATGTCGACGTACCTGAAGGTGTTGCAGACACAAAGT
>NC_046987.1:23222105-23242105 GCF_009769545.1 Cyclopterus lumpus
GGTCTGGAGACATGAGACATGGTTCTACTGGTCTGGAGACATGGTTCTACTGGTCTGGAGACATGAGACATGGTTCTACTGGTCTGGAGACATGGTTCTACTGGTCTGGAGACATGGTTGTACTGGTCTGGAGACATGGTTCTACTGGTCTGGAGACATGAGACATGGTTCTACTGGTCTGGAGACATGGTTTCTGGAGACATGGTTCTACTGGTCTGGAGACATGATTCTACTGGTCTGGAGACATGGTTCTATTGGTTCTACTGGATGTACTGGTCTGGAGACTCGAGACAGCCCCGGTCTGGTGCTCCCTGGGAGCTGCAGTCCGTCTGTGGAGAGTTCCTCCTTTCTGGCCACACGATCGTGAACGCTACATGAGTATTATCTTTGCCATTAAATATTGTTAAACTTTAACTCATTGAATCCTGAATTTCCTGCGGCCACGGGACCCGGAGCTTTGAACAAATCCTACAATATATATAAAAAATATCTAAATATATGTATATTTTTATATAAATAAATATATCTATATAAATAAATATATTTATATATATATATCATAAATATATATTTATATATAAATAATAAATATATATTTATATATATATAATAAATATATATATATATATATATGTCTGTGACCGCCGGACAAGAGTTGAGTGATGCTGGAAATGATTGCGTTGCAAACAGTCCACCACTTCCTGTATCCACTATGTGGCGCTAGACAACATGCAGCAACATGCTTTATACTGCTCTATAACAAGTTCCTGAACGCATCGCTCTCTCTCTTCCGGTAAGCGTATTGCATCACTTCCGGTTGCCAGCTTAGCAGCTCGCGATGTTTTCTTCTCCCCCTCCCCCTCCCCTCTTGCTCAGAGTGTCTCATGTATAGCTATTCCTCTGCCTCTCTTAATGATAACGGTACATCAACAAGTGTAGTTCATTTGCTGGTTGGAGGCAGTTCTAAGTGGGTTAGATGCACGGCTCCGCACCATCGAAGCTCAGACAGTTACGCTAGTTAGCCCGCCTCCCCCCATAGCCGTGCGGGGCCTTTAGCTTTAGCCTCTGTTAGCTGTCCCCCGGCAGCCCCCGAGCAGCCGGATGGCTGGGTGACTGTTCGAAGGGGTTTTAAGTCTAAACAGAAGCCCACTGAGCACCGCCAACCTCTTCACGTTTCGAACCAGTTTTCCCCACTCAGCGACGCACCCGCTGAGAAACCCACTCTGGTTATAGGTAGCTCCATAGTCAGAAACGTGAAGATAGGGAAGCCAGGGACCAAAGTCATATGCATCCCGGGGGCCAGAGCGGGCGACATTGAATCTTGTTTAAAACTGCTGGCTAAAGATGAGCGTAGTTACAGTAAGATTATAATACACGCCGGCGGTAATGACTCCCGACTGCGGCGGTCGGAGGTCACTAAAATTAATGTGGAATCGGTGTGTACTTATGCCAAGACAATGTCGGACACCGTAGTTTTCTCTGGCCCTCTCCCCAATCTGATCAATGATGACATGTATAGCCGCATGTCGTCATTCAACCGCTGGTTGTCCAGGTGGTGCCCAGCAAACAATGTGGGCTACATAGATAACTGGCAGACTTTCTGGGGAAAGCCTGATCTGATGAGTCGAGACGGCATTCATCCCACTTGGGATGGAGCGCGTCTCATTTCTACAAACATGGCCAAGTTGATTAGCGGACTTAATCCATGACCCAGAGTTCAGATCAGGAAGCAGAAGCAGAGTTGTAGTCTTCCACCCTTCTCTGCTCTTCCATTCGAGCAGTTACCCACCCTTAAGCTTAACTCTATAGAGACTGTGTCTGTCCCACGGCCACTTAAATTAATTAAATCAAAAGTAACCAGAAGAGGAGTCATACAAAATAACCTCATAAAGGTTAACATCACTACTGCCACAGTGCAACAAAAGAAGATAATTAAATGTGGACTCCTAAATATTAGATCTCTGTCATCTAAAGCTGTATTAGTAAATGATTTAATATCAGACAATCACATTGATTTATTGTGTCTTACTGAAACCTGGCTGAGGCATGAAGAATATGTCAGCCTAAATGAATCAACTCCTCCAAGTCATATTAATACTCACATTCCTCGAGGCACCGGCCGAGGAGGTGGAGTAGCAGCCATCTTTGACTCAAGCCTATTAATGAATCCTAAACCTAAACTAAACTACAACTCATTTGAAAGCCTTGTTCTTAGTCTTTCACATCCAACCTGTAAAACATTACAGCCAATCCTATTTGTTATACTGTACTGGCCACCAGGTCCATATTCAGAATTTATATCTGAATTTTCAGAGTGTTTATCAAGTTTAGTCCTTAAAACTGATACAGTTATTATTGTAGGATATTTTAATATTCATGTGGATATTGATAATGATTGCCTTGGTACTGCATTTATCTCATTGTTGGACTCGATTGGCTTCTGTCAGAGAGTACAGAAACCCACTCACTGCTTTGGCCACACCCTCCACCTTGTTCTTACATATGGCATTGACATTGAGCATTTGGAGGTCTTCCCACAGAACCCTCTTCTGTCAGACCATTACCTCATAACTTTTGAGTTTATACTCCCGGAGTATACACCGTTAGTCAAAAGTTTCTACACCAGATGTCTAACTGACAGTGCTGTAGCTAAATTTATAGAAGCGATTCCTTCTGCATTTGATTCAATACCACGTCTCAATGTGACGGAGGACTCCTGTACTAACTTTAGTCCGTCCCAGATGGATCATCTTGTCGATAGTGCTACAGGCTCACTGAGAATGACACTAGACTCGATAGCCCCACTGAAGAAAAAGACAGTGAGGCAAAGGAGGTTTGCTCCCTGGTATAACCCTCAGACCCGCAACCTAAAGCAAACTTCACGAAAGCTCGAAAGCATATGGCGTTCCACCAATCTGGAAGAATCACGCTTAGTTTGGCGAGATAGTCTTAAAACATATAAAAAGGCTCTCCGTAATGCCAGAGCAGCCTATTACTCATCAATAATAGAGAAAAATAAGAACAACCCCAGGGTTCTCTTTAGCACTGTAGCCAGGCTGACAGAGAGTCACAGCTCTGTGGAGCCGTGTATTCCTATAGACCTCAGTAGTAATGACTTCATGAACTTCTTCAATGAAAAGATTTTAACTATTAGAGGCAAGATTGATGCTCTCTTGCCCTTAACTACTACCGATCTGTCATCAAGAGGAGTGGCCTTGGAAACGGCTGTATGCCCTGGTGTATATTTGGATAGCTTTTCTCCCATTAACCTAGACCAATTGTCCTCAATGGTTTCTACTTCTAAACCGTCTACCTGTCTCTTAGACCCCATCCCAACGAGGCTGCTTAAAGACGTGTTGCCTTTAATTGGCACCTCTCTGCTGGATATTGTTAATGTGTCTTTGCTAACAGGCCATGTAACACATTCCTTCAAAGTAGCTGTAATTAAACCTCTCCTGAAAAAGCCCACTCTTAATCCAGAGGTGTTGGCTAACTACAGACCAATCTCTAACCTTCCCTTCCTCTCTAAGATCCTTGAGAAAGTAGTCGCAAATCAGTTGTGCGACTTCCTACATCAGAATAGTTTATTTGAGGAGTTTCAGTCAGGATTTAGAAAACACCACAGCACAGAGACAGCACTGGTGAAAATTACAAATGACCTCCTAATTGCATCAGATAAAGGACTCATCTCCGTACTGGTATTATTAGACCTTAGTGCTGATAAAGGACTCATCTCTGTACTGGTCTTGTTAGACCTTAGTGCTGATAAAGGACTCATCTCTGTACTGGTCTTGTTAGACCTTAGTGCTGCGTTCGACACCATTGATCATGACATCCTATTACAGAGACTGGATCAGTCGATTGGCATTTCAGGTACCGCACTAAGTTGGTTTAAATCCTATTTATCAGATCGATCTCAATTTGTATTTGTAAACGATGAAGCCTCAATGACCACCAACGTTAATCAAGGAGTTCCACAAGGTTCTGTGCTTGGACCAATTTTATTTACCTTATATATGCTTCCTTTGGGCAATATTATCAGGAAACACTGCATAAACTTTCATTGCTATGCAGACGATACTCAATTATATCTATCGATCAAACCAGAGGAGACCAACCAGCTCGCTAAAATTCAAGAATGTCTTAAAGACATAAAAACATGGATGACCTGCAACTTCCTGATGTTAAACTCAGACAAAACTGAAGTTATTTTACTCAGCCCTGAACACCTCAGAGATCAATTATCTGGTGATGTGGTTTCTGTAGATGGCATTTCCCTCGCATCCAACACCACTGTAAAGAATCTAGGCGTTATCTTTGACCGAGACTTGTCCTTTAACTCCCACGTTAAGCAAATCTCAAGGATTGCATTTTTTCATCTACGTAACATTTCAAAAATCAGGCACATCTTGTCTCAAAAAGATGCAGAAAAGCTGGTTCACGCGTTTGTTACTTCCAGACTAGATTACTGCAACTCCTTATTATCAGGCTGCCCTAATAAGTCTCTTAAATCCCTCCAGTTGATCCAGAATGCTGCAGCTCGTGTACTTACAAAAACTAAGAAAAGAGATCACATTACTCCTGTATTAGCTGCGCTGCACTGGCTCCCTGTAAAATCAAGAATCACATTTAAAATTCTTCTCCTCACCTACAAAGCCTTGATTGTTGATGCACCATCATATCTTAAGGAGCTTGTAGTACCATATTGCCCCACTAGAGAGCTGCGCTCACTAAATGCGGGGCTACTTGTGGTTCCTAGAGTCCTAAAAAGTAGGATGGGAGCAAGAGCCTTCAGTTATCAAGCTCCTCTTTTATGGAACCAGCTTCCACTTTCAGTCCTGGAGGCAGACCCAGTCACCTCATTCAAGAATAGACTTAAGACTTTCCTCTTTAATAGTGCTTATAGTTAGGGCTGAATCAGGTTTGCCCTGGTCGAGCCCCTTGATATGCTGCTATAGGCTTATAGGCTGCTGGGGGATGTTTTAGGATACACTGAGCACCTCTCTCCTCTTCTCTCTCTCCTTATGGATACATTTACATCTCTCCATTGCACCTTATTAACTCTGCTTCCTCCCCGGAGTCGTTGTGACTTCACGTCTCATAGGGTCCATTGGACCTGGAGATGTCTGATGCCTGGTGAGCCGGCCTCCCACCTTGGCCCTGCTGATGCCCCGCCCCCTCCTCTCTACCTCCTTCTGTTTCATGGATTGGAGTTCCATTCATACATTGTCATATTCATGTAATGTGTTTATGTAACTTTGTAAATGCTGTTCATTCTGTACACATGACATCTATTGCTTCTGTCCATCCGGGGAGAGGGATCCTCCTCTGTTGCTCTCCTGAAGGTTTCTTCCCTTTTTTCCCTGTGAAAGGTTATTTTTGGGGAGTTTTTCCTGATTCGATGTGAGGTCCTGGGACAGGGATGTCGTATGTGTACAGATTGTAAAGCCCTCTGAGGCAAATTTGTAATTTGTGATATTGGGCTATACAAAATAAACTGAATTGAATTGAACAAGTGTAGACAACATCAAGTAAATGTCATGTCATCAGATGCTGTTTATCACATAATTCATTTGAACTTCAACTTAGTGCGGTACCTGAAATGCCAATCGACTGATCCAGTCTCTGTAATAGGATGTCATGATCAATGGTGTCGAACGCAGCACTAAGGTCTAATAAGACCAGTACAGAGATGAGTCCTTTATCAGCACTAAGGTCTAACAAGACCAGTACAGAGATGAGTCCTTTATCAGCACTAAGGTCTAATAATACCAGTACAGAGATGAGTCCTTTATCAGCACTAAGGTCTAACAAGACCAGTACAGAGATGAGTCCTTTATCAGCACTAAGGTCTAACAAGACCAGTACAGAGATGAGTCTCTTATCAGCACTAAGGTCTAACAAGACCAGTACAGAGATGAGTCCTTTATCAGCACTAAGGTCTAACAAGACCAGTACAGAGATGAGTCTCTTATCAGCACTAAGGTCTAACAAGACCAGTACAGAGATGAGTCCTTTATCAGCACTAAGGTCTAACAAGACCAGTACAGAGATGAGTCTCTTATCAGCACTAAGGTCTAACAAGACCAGTACAGAGATGAGTCCTTTATCAGCACTAAGGTCTAACAAGACCAGTACAGAGATGAGTCTCTTATCAGCACTAAGGTCTAACAAGACCAGTACAGAGATGAGTCCTTTATCAGCACTAAGGTCTAACAAAACACGTACAGAGATGAGTCCTTTATCAGCACTAAGGTCTAACAAGACCAGTACAGAGATGAGTCCTTTATCAGCACTAAGGTCTAACAAGACCAGTACGGAGATGAGTCCTTTATCAGCACTAAGGTCTAACAAGACCAGTACGGAGATGAGTCCTTTATCAGCACGAAGGTCTAACAAGACCAGTACAGAGATGAGTCCTTTATCAGCACTAAGGTCTAACAAGACCAGTACAGAGATGAGTCCTTTATCAGCACTAAGGTCTAACAAGACCAGTACAGAGATGAGTCCTTTATCAGCACTAAGGTCTAACAAAACACGTATAGAGATGAGTCCTTTATCAGCACTAAGGTCTAACAAGACCAGTACAGAGATGAGTCCTTTATCAGCACTAAGGTCTAACAAGACCAGTACGGAGATGAGTCCTTTATCAGCACTAAGGTCTAACAAGACCAGTACGGAGATGAGTCCTTTATCAGCACTAAGGTCTAACAAGACCAGTACGGAGATGAGTCCTTTATCAGCACTAAGGTCTAACAAGACCAGTACGGAGATGAGTCCTTTATCAGCACTAAGGTCTAACAAGACCAGTACAGAGATGAGTCCTTTATCAGCACTAAGGTCTAACAAGACCAGTACAGAGATGAGTCCTTTATTAGCACTAAGGTCTAACAAGACCAGTACGGAGATGAGTCCTTTATCAGCACTAAGGTCTAACAAGACCAGTACGGAGATGAGTCCTTTATCCAGCACTAAGGTCTAACAAGACCAGTACGTAGATGAGTCCTTTATCAGTACTAAGGTCTAACAAGACCAGTACAGAGATGAGTCCTTTATCAGCACTAAGGTCTAACAAGACCAGTACAGAGATGAGCCCTTTATCAGCACTAAGGTCTAACAAGACCAGTACAGAGATGAGTCCTTTATCAGCACTAAGGTCTAACAAGACCAGTACAGAGATGAGTCCTTTATCAGCACTAAGGTCTAACAAGACCAGTACAGAGATGAGCCCTTTATCAGCACTAAGGTCTAACAAGACCAGTACAGAGATGAGTGTCACGGCTCTAACCATACCCCTTAAAATCTTTTCCTTGAAGAAGTTCATGAAGTCATTACTACTGAGGTCTATAGGAATACACGGCTCCACAGAGCTGTGACTCTCTGTCAGCCTGGCTACAGTGCTAAAGAGAACCCTGGGGTTGTTCTTATTTTTCTCTATTACTGATGAGTAATAGGCTGCTCTGGCATTACGGAGAGCCTTTTTATATGTTTTAAGACTATCTCGCCAAACTAATCATCATCATCATCACCATCACCAATAACAACCATCATCATTACATTTCATGTCATTTAGCTGTCGCTTTTATCCAAAGCGACTTACAATAAGTGCATTAAACCACAACAAGAATCGAGAAAGTACAATTTCTTCAATAAAGTTAGACTACAAAGTGCTATCAGTAAGAGACATTTAAGTGCTACTAAAGTGCTACTACGGCACTACCTTCCCTATTCAAGGTGTAGTCACTAAGATGTGTTTTTAGTTTGTAGAGACTTTCTGCTGTCCTGATGTCAATGGGGAGCTCGTTCCACCAATGAGGAGCCAGCACAGCAAACAGTCTGACTTTGAGTGTTTAGCTCGAAGTGACGGAGCTACAAGCCGATTGGCAGAAGCCGAGTGAAGTGAACGGGCTGGGGTGTGAGGTTAGACCATGTCCTGGGTGTGAGGTTAGACCATGTCCTGGGTGTGAGGTTAGACCATGTCCTGGGCTGTGTGCTGGGTCCTCTCCTCTACTCCCTGTTCACCAACGACTGAACACCTGTACATGGCTCCAACACCATCATCAAGTTTGCAGACGACACAACGGTGATGGACCTCATCAACAACAACGATTAGTCGGCCTGTAGGGAGGAGGTCTGGCAACTGGCACTGTGGTGCGCCAACAACAACCAGGCCCTCAACACCGGAAAGACCAAGCAGATCATTGTGGACTTCAGAAAGACCAAACGCTGCACACACGCCCCCGTCCACATCAACGGAACGGAGGTCGAGCGTGTCTCCAGCTTCAGGTTTCTGGGTGTCCACATCTCCGAGGACCTCTCTTGGACCTTCAACACCTCAACCCTGGTCAAGAAGGCACACCAGTGTCTCTTCTTCCTGGGGAGACTGAAGAAGATCCACATGTCTCCTCAGATCCTGGTGAACTCTGCACCATCGAGAGCATCCTTACTAACTGAGGTTCCTGAACGCATCGCTCTCTCTTCCGGTAAACGTATTGCATCACTTCCGGTTGCCAGCTTAGCAGCTTGCGATGTTTTCTTCTCCCTCTCCCCCTCCCTCTTGCTCAGAGTGTCTCATGTTTAGCTATTCCTCTGCCTCCCTTAATGATAACGGTACATGCAACAAGTGTAGTTCATTTGCTGGTTGGAGGCAGTTCTAAGTGGGTTAGATGCACGGCTCCGCCCCATCGAAGCTCAGACAGTTACGATAGTTAGCTCGCCTCCACCCGGACCCGGAGCGGAGCCTTTAGCATTAGCCTCTGTTAGCTGTCCCCCGGCAGCCCCCGAGCAGCCGGATGGCTGGGTGACTGTTCGAAGGGGTTTTAAGTCTAAACAGAATCCCACTGAGCACCGCCAACCTCTTCATGTTTCGAACCAGTTTTCCCCACTCAGCGACGCACCCGCTGAGAAACCCACTCTGGTTATAGGTAGCTCCATAGTCAGAAACGTGAAGATAGGGAAGCCAGGGACCAAAGATCTGGTTTGGTCCCTGGCTTCTTACTGAAGATGGTTACTGAATCATCTTACTGAAACCTGGCTGAGCCATGAAGAATATGTCAGCCTAAATGAATCAACTCCTCCAAATCATATTAATACTCACATTCCTCGAGGCACCGGCCGAGGAGGTGGAGTAGCAGCCATCTTTGACTCAAGCCTATTAATGAATCCTAAACCTAAACTAAACTACAACTCATTTGAAAGCCTTGTTCTTAGTCTTTCACATCCAACCTGTAAAACATTACAGCCAATCCTATTTGTTATACTGTACCGGCCACCAGGTCCATATTCAGAATTTATATCTGAATTTTCTGAGTGTTTATCAAGTTTAGTCCTTAAAACTGATAAGGTTATTATTGTAGGAGATTTTAATATTCATGTGGATATTGACAATGATTCCCTTAGTACTGCATTTATCTCATTGTTGGACTCGATTGGCTTCTGTCAGAGTACAGAAACCCACTCACTGCTTTGGCCACACCCTCCACCTTGTTCTTACATATGGCATTGACATTGAGCATTTGGAGGTCTTCCCACAGAACCCTCTTCTGTCAGACCATTACCTCATAACTTTTGAGTTTATACTCCCGGAGTATACACCGTTAGTCAAAAGTTTCTACACCAGATGTCTAACTGACAGTGCTGTAGCTACATTTAAAGAAGCGATTCCTTCTGCATTTGATTCAATACCACGTCTCAATGTGACGGAGGACTCCTGTGCTAACTTTAGTCCGTCCCAGATTGATCATCTTGTCGATAGTGCTACAGGCTCACTGAGAATGACACTAGACTCGATAGCCCCACTGAAGAAGAAGACAGTGAGGCAAAGGAGGTTTGCTCCCTGGTAGAACCCTCAGACCCGCGACCTAAAGCAAACTTCACGAAAGCTTGAAAGTATATGGTGTTCCACCAATCTGGAAGAATCACGCTTAGTTTGGCGAGATAGTCTTAAAACATATAAAAAGGCTCTCCGTAATGCCAGAGCAGCCTATTACTCATCAGTAATAGAGAAAAATAAGAACAACCCCAGGGTTCTCTTTAGCACTGTAGCCAGGCTGACAGAGAGTCACAGCTCTGTGGAGCCGTGTATTCCTATAGACCTCAGTAGTAATGACTTCATGAACTTCTTCAATGAAAAGATTTGAACTATTAGAGGCAAGATTGATGATCTCTTACCCTCAACTACTGCCGATCTGTCATCAAGAGGAGTGGCCTTGGAAACGGCCGTATGCCCTGGTGTATATTTGGATAGCTTTTCTCCCATTAACCTAGACCAATTGTCCTCAACGGTTTCTACTTCTAAACCATCTACCTGTCTCTTAGACCCCATCCCAACGAGGCTGCTTAAAGACGTGTTGCCTTTAATTGGCACCTCTCTGCTGGATATTGTTAATGTGTCTTTGCTAACAGGCCATGTACCACATTCCTTCAAAGTAGCTGTAATTAAACCTCTCCTGAAGAAGACCACTCTTAATTCAGAGGTGTTGGCTAACTACAGACCAATCTCTAACCTTCCCTTCCTCTCTAAGATCCTTGAGAAAGTAGGACTCATCTCTGTACTGGTCTTGTTAGACCTTAGTGCTGATAAGAGACTCATCTCTGTACTGGTCTTGTTAGACCTTAGTGCTGATAAAGGACTCATCTCTGTACTGGTCTTGTTAGACCTTAGTGCTGATAAAGGACTCATCTCCGTACTGGTATTATTAGACCTTAGTGCTGATAAAGGACTCATCTCCGTACTGGTCTTGTTAGACCTTAGTGCTGATAAAGGACTCATCTCTGTACTGGTCTTATTAGACCTTAGTGCTGATAAAGGACTCATCTCCGTACTGGTCTTGTTAGACCTTAGTGCTGATAAAGGACTCATCTCTGTACTGGTATTATTAGACCTTAGTGCTGCGTTCGACACCATTGATCATGACATCCTATTACAGAGACTGGATCAGTCGATTGGCATTTCAGGTACCGCACTAAGTTGGTTTAAATCCTATTTATCAGATCGATCTCAGTTTGTATTTGTAAACGATGAAGCCTCAATGACCACCAACGTTAATCACGGAGTTCCACAAGGTTCTGTGCTTGGACCAATTTTATTTACCTTATATATGCTTCCTTTGGGCAATATTATCAGGAAACACACATAAACTTTCATTGCTATGCAGACGATACTCAATTATATCTATGGATCAAACCAGAGGAGACCAACCAGCTCGCTAAAATTCAAGAATGTCTTAAAGACATAAAAACATGGATGACCTGCAACTTCCTGATGTTAAACTCAGACAAAACTGAAGTTATTTTACTGGCCCTGAACATCTCAGAGATCAATTATCTGGTGATGTGGTTTCTGTAGATGGCATTTCCCTGGCATCCAACACCACTGTAAAGAATCTCTAGTTATCTTTGACCCAGACTTGTCCTTTAACTCCCACGTGAAGCAAATCTCAAGGATTGCATTTTTTCATCTACGTAACATTTAAAAAATCAGACACATCTTGTCTCAAAAAGATGCAGAAAAGCTGGTTCACGTGTTTGTTACTTCCAGACTAGATTACTGCAACTCCTTATTATCAGGCTGCTCTAATAAGTCTCTTAAATCCCTCCAGTTGATCCAGAATGCTGCAGCTCATGTACTCACAAAAACTAAGAAAAGGATCACATGACTCCTGTATTAGCTGCTCTGCACTGGCTCCCTGTAAAATCAAGAATCACATTTAAAATTCTTCTCCTCACCTACAAAGCCTTGATTGGTGATGCACCATCATATCTTAAGGAGCTTGTAGTACCATATTGCCCCACTAGAGAGCTGCGCTCACTAAATGCGGGGCTACTCGTGGTTCCTAGAGTCCTAAAAAGTAGGATGGGAGCCAGAGCCTTCAGTTATCAAGCTCCTCTTTTATGGAACCAGCTTCCACTTTCAGTCCTGGAGGCAGACACAGTCACCTCATTCAAGAATAGACTTAAGACTTTCCTCTTTAATAGTCCTTATAGTTAGGGCTGAATCAGGTTTGCCCTGGTCCAGCCCCTTGATATGCTGCTATAGGCTTATAGGCTGCTGGGGGATGTTTTAGGATACACTGAGCACCTATCTCCTCTTCTCTCTCTCCTTATGGATGAATTTACATCTCTCCATTGCACCTTATTAACTCTGCTTCCTCCCCGGAGTCGTTGTGACTTCACGTCTCATAGGGTCCATTGGACCTGGAGGTGTCTGATGCTGGTGAGCCGGCCTCCCATTGGCCCTGCTGATGCCCCGCCCCCCCTCCTCTCTACCTCCTTCTGTTTCATGGATTGGAGTTCCATTCATACATTGTCATATTCATGTAATGTGTTTATGTAACTTTGTAAATGCTGTTCATTCTGTACACATGACATCTATTCATCTGTCCATCCGGGGAGAGGGATCCTCCTCTGTTGCTCTCCTGAAGGTTTCTTCCCTTTTTTCCCTGTCAAAGGTTATTTTTGGGAGTTGTTCCTGATCCGATGTGAGGTCAAAGGTCAGGGATGTCGTATGTGTACAGATTGTAAAGCCCTCTGTGGCTTTAGTTCTTCTTCTTACACACACACACCTGTAAAGGACAGCAGGGATTGTAACTGAAGGTGTTGAGGCGAACAAATGGCTGCAGTGTGCGTTAAAGGGCAGTCTCAAGGATTTTCTGTTTCCTGTGTAACACCGCAGTTTATTTATTTTTTATTCCTCTCTTCCCTCTGAGCTGACAGCCTGATAGAGACACAACCAGATAACAAAACAGACACAACCAGTCAGAGGGAACAAAGGAACCCAGAACAATTCAACTTTAAAGTCAAAGTCAACGTTTAATGAAGCATAAAAGTTTCAGCACCGGTATCGGCATACAGTCACATCAGTACTCATTTACAGGAGGAAAGTCGACCAGTATGAAGCGGCTCACCGGGTCTCTAGCCTCACTTTGGGTTCAAGGTTTTTGGCTGTAAAGTTTGAAATAAAACGTTTTTACAGAAAAAATCTGAAACTTGAAATAGCTTCATGTGTAAACCAAGTTTAAGTGAAAACAAGAAGTAGCCTAGATATCGGAAGACAACAACACTGAGTAATTAGATCACAAAATAAAATGAGACTCAACAATAAGAGCATGGAGCTCCAATGGGAGTTAGGAGCATTTGTCCACTTCCTGTTCCCACATATTCTTTAAATGTGTTTTTGTTTAGAAGTCTAAACCTCTCCAACTAGTAGATTTATAGTATTTTCCAATAGTAGTTTTATCAAATTGTAGTGTTATAAAGTCGAGAATGTACAGAGAACGGACCAATAAAATAATAGCTTCAATGCTAACTGCTACTAAAACCACTGTCTCCTGCTCACGTTTACATTCCGACACATTTAATAAGCACACAAGTTCTATGTTGGTGAAGCTTTGCTAACGGTTTCCCCTGCTTCTAGTCATTGTGCTAAGATAGGCTAACACACCCTGGAAACAGATTAAATCTGAAACGTGTGAGCCTCAATCGAGCTAACAAGCAGAAACAGTAATAAATGAACTCCAGATGGTGAACATTGTGTGTTTGATGTTTTCACAAGCACAACTTAAATGAAGGTAACATCCTGTATGTAAGTGACTTTATTTCCCATCCTAGCAGTTTTGATTCAAAACCACCAACATATTCTGATAATGTCACAAAAAATGTTCTCCTTGATTTATTTGATATATTCTCCTGAATGGTCTCAGCTTGAGGAGCCAGGTTCCCTCCACTGATCTGAGAGCAGGATGCTCATCTAACACTTCAGACTGGTGTTTAAACACAACGACCAGCTGTCCGTCAGCACCGTGTGTGACATTCAATAAGAAGCAAGCAAATATATTAGGTTAAATAACTTTCATCAAAAGATAACAATGTAAATCAGGACTGCGTCATAAAAAGAGAAGCATTTACAGACATGTGGCATATTGGTGACAATAAAAACAAGAGATTAACTGTCTGCCACATTTTGCCTCACACGTGAAGAACATTCTGGGGACATTAAGACACGTCTTAAGAGACATTCTACTACTCTCTGAAGAACGACCATTCGTCTGGTTCATGGCCTTGAGCTGGATTACCCAGGAATCAGTATTTCTCCAGTTCTGATACGATCCTGGTACCAAGGAGGCTGTGACGGCAGATAGAAACACAACCACTCAGATGCCTCTGGGTCTTCTCTCAGGTCAGTCAAGTGAGAGGAAGTATCTCAGGTCAGTCAGGTCAGTCAGGTGGGAGGAAGTATCTCAGGTCAGTCAGGTCAGTCAGGTGGGAGGAAGTATCTCAGGTCAGTCAGGTCAGTCAGGTGGGAGGAAGTATCTCAGGTCAGTCAGGTCAGTCAGGTGGGAGGAAGTATCACAAACACCAAAGCAACTTTCCACCTCTTTACAAACAGTTTCCACAAAGCATCTAATGCTGCATCCTGAACGCAAGAAGTGGTGGTGGTGGGGGCAAGCCTCTTTAATTGTAATATGTAAAACAGGAAGTGATGTGGCGTGTGAACGGCCCGGTGGGACCTGAAGCCACAACTCAGACACAGGAAGTCAATAAGATGATATGATTGCAGATCAAGATGTTTATGTAACTGTTGTAAAGTTAATTAACGAGATGCATCAGAACCGCGAGAAAAAAGTCCTGAATGCTTTCACAAAGACGGAATCGCCTCTCGGGCTCACGAGTATGTGCAGCACTGTCTGTTTCTCCTTCAGGTGGGGTTCAGGTACACTAGGAGTGCATGGGTAAGGCCCCCCAACATATATGGTTGTGGTCCAGTTTGGCGTCCTCACACGGTGGTCATGAGTTTGAGAGAACCTGACCTGAATCGGAGGATCTTCTTCTTCAGGTGGTGGGAGGCCTTGATCTTAACGAAGGCCTTCGGCTGAGCCGGAGTCATTTCCAGCCCTGCCACTCTGGCCCCGGCTCCCCCTGACTGGCTCCGCCCCTGGCCCATCCCACCTGCCTTGCAACCTGACCCGCCTCCTCCACTCTCCTCCGTATCGCTGGTGGAGCTCTCCTCCACGTACTCCTCCTCACCAGACTCGCTGTCTCCGAAGCGGTTTGTGGTGCAGTTGGACCTCTCGTCCTCACTGGAGTCAGCGATGGTGGAGTGGAAGAGAGACGCACACTCGGCCGAATACTCTGAGTCACTTCCTGCCACGTAGGAATACGGTCTGCTCACCTGAGGAGGAGGGGGGGGACACACACCGGCTGCAGAATGGATCAACAGCTCCTTTTTCTGAGCGCGCCTGAACGACTCATTCTTTGGTACCTCCGCGATCGCACGTAACTGCCGGTAATCATTCCGTTTGTACTTCAGTTTGGCAACAACCAAGACTTGGTCACGTCTGTGGTGGTGGTGTCCATGGTGATGGTGGTGCCTGGACGCACCTGACTGCACACTGCTCGTTGTCGACGTGCCCTGTTTGTCCAAAACTCGGCTCTCTTGGATGGACGCAGGGAGGCGTTTGATCCATGAGATGGATGCGCCAGGAGCACCGCTGGCTCTCTTGGAGACTTTAGTGTTGACGGAGCCTCTGTCGTCCAGCAGCCGGGACTTTTTAGAACCGGACCTGTGGTGGGACTTGTCACCTCTCCTCTCTGACGGAGGCTCGTTGTGTTCAGAGCCCCGACTCATTGTCGTGGTGGTCTTCATCTTGACCGTCTTCACATTCTTGCTGGCCTTGTGGAGTTTAAAGATGTGCTGCTGGGCGGGAATGCTCTTGGCGTTAACCATATGACTCCCTCCTCCTCCTCCTCCTCCTCCTCCTCCTCCTGCTTCATCCTGACTCTGGGAGGAGGAACCGGCTACCTCGAGCACTGACATATCATCCTTCTCTTTCGGTAAAGTTTGTGGATGCTTCGGGCTGTTCTTGGGAGCAGCTGTTTTGATAACTGCTGGTGATTTGAGGAGCAGGTCTGGATCCGGAGAGTAACATGGCTCCTTGGTCTCTTTGGGGGAGGAGTTAGCTTTGGGACTACCTAGCCCCCTGAAGTCTGACACTGCTGAGGGAGGAGGAAGCGTTTTGCTGCTTGTATCAATGTCCTGGTTGGTGACAGAAGAGTCCCTTTGGAGGCCAACACCAGAAGGAGAGATATTCTGGTTTTGTGCCGAGTCCTTGTTGTTCATCCTGAATATATTTTGCATCGAGTCAACGCTGTTATCAGGGAAAACATTCTGGGTCTCCTTTACTGATTTACTGTCCACAGACCACTGTCTCTGAGAAGACAAGGGTGCGGCACCTCCTGCTGATGCTCCTCCGGTCGGCCCGCAGGGTTTGAAGTCAAACTTCCTCAGAGTCCTGAAACCCGACCCAGACAACTGCATCACACAGAGACTGGCCTGCCTTAGGATGCTCTTTGACGGGTCAGCGCTGATACTGGTCCTGGGTCTGCTGGTCCTGAAAGGCAGGGCCCTCCGCTGCAGCAGACTGCAGATGTAGCTGTCTAGTCGCTTATAGGAAGGAGCTTGAGAGGAAGAAGTCGGCCGAGCGGAGCTCTGAGACACAAGAGGAGCTGAATCAGAAGCAGATAGAGGAGAGGATTCTGGTTTGAGTCCTTCAACAACACCGTCTCTGCCGGGACCTCCGTGAACCCTGTGACCCTCCATCTGCAGGAAGACGGGGCTCTGGACGGCCACGGCGTGCAGCGGACTCGGGTAGCGGTAAATGTCGCTGCCATTTCGGGCTATCAGGTCGCAGTGGTACTTGGAGGAGTCCACTGATGAAGCCGGATCCGGGGAAGCCGGGTAAGGAACAGAGAGCGAGCGGCGGCGGACTGAGGAGGACAAGTCATCACAAAGTCCTCCGACCAAACAGTCACAGTCCAAACAGCTGGCCAGCTCATCTGAAGGGAGGAAGAGAAAGACATTATGAAACCAGCTGCAGCACATTCTCTGTTATTTTAAGACGTGGGAAGACGGAGGAGGCCTGAGCGTGAGCAGGGCTGCTGGAAACCACACGCTCAAACATAAACATCTAAATGGATCCAGGTTTACTTTGTGCCGCGGCGCTTCCTAACGTCAACAGCTGACAGGAAGTTAACGCTGGCCAGAGCCGCTTCTGAGTCTGTTGAATGTGGTCACGACCCGTGTGGATTCTTTCCTGTGGAGACAGCGTGCTCTCCCAGTTCACCACTGGACCTGGACAACAAGCTCAGATACGTGTCAGAACCCATTCGTATCACTGAGAATATATTCTACGTCTTCCTCGACCCGAGAGAGGTTGGCAAACTAATGCAGCCGCAAGCTGAATGTTTATGTAGCTCTGTAACGCTGTTCATCTGGTCACATGACATCTATTGTTCATCTGGTCACATGACATATATTGTTCAGGTCACATGACATATATTGCTCATCTGGTCACATGACATCTATTGTTCATCTTGTATTAGTTGTGTTTTAGTTGTGTTAGTTGTGTGTTAGTTGTGTATTAGTTGTGTGTTAGTTACCTCATAACTTTTGAGTTCATACTCCCGGAGTATACACCGTTAGTCAAAAGTTTCTACACCAGATGTCTAACTGACAGTGCTGTAGCTAAATTTATAGAAGCGATTCCTTCTGCATTTGATTCAATACCACGTCTCAATGTGACGGAGGACTCCTGTGCTAACTTTAGTCCGTCCCAGATTGATCATCTTGTCGATAGTGCTACAGGCTCACTGAGAATGACACTAGACTTGATAGCCCCACTGAAGAAAAAGACAGTGAGGCAAAGGAGGTTTGCTCCCTGGTAGAACCCTCAGACCCGCGACCTAAAGCAAACTTCACCAAAGCTTTAAAGCATATGGCGTTCCACCAATCTGGAAGAATCACGCTTAGTTTGGAGAGATAGTCTTAAAACATATAAAAAGGCTCTCCGTAATGCCAGAGCAGCCTATTACTCATCAGTAATAGAGAAAAATAAGAACAACCCCAGGGTTCTCTTTAGCACTGTAGCCAGGCTGACAGAGAGTCACAGGTCTGTGGAGCCGTGTATTCCTATAGACCTCAGTAGTAATGACTTCATGAACTTCTTCAATGAAAAGATTTGAACTATTAGAGGCAAGATTGATGATCTCTTGCCCTCAACTACTGCCGATCTGTCATCAAGAGGAGTGGCCTTGGAAACGGCTGTATGCCCTGGTGTATATTTGGATAGCTTTTCTCCCATTAACCTAGACCAATTGTCCTCAACGGTTTCTACTTCTAAACCGTCTACCTGTCTCTTAGACCCCATCCCAACGAGGCTGCTTAAAGACGTGTTGCCTTTAATTGGCACCTCTCTGCTGGATATTGTTAATGTGTCTTTGCTAACAGGCCATGTACCACATTCCTTCAAAGTAGCTGTAATTAAACCTCTCCTGAAGAAGACCACTCTTAATCCAGAGGTGTTGGCTAACTACAGACCAATCTCTAACCTTCCCTTCCTCTCTAACATCCTTGAGAAAGTAGGACTCATCTCTGTACTGGTCTTGTTAGACCTTAGTGCTGATAAAGGACTCATCTCTGTACTAGTCTTGTTAGACCTTAGTGCTGATAAAGGACTCATCTCTGTACTGGTCTTGTTAGACCTTAGTGTTGATAAAGGACTCATCTCTGTACTGGTCATGTTAGACCTTAGTGCTGATAAAGGACTCATCTCTGTACTGGTCTTGTTAGACCTTAGTGCTGATAAAGGACTCATCTCCGTACTGGTATTATTAGACCTTAGTGCTGCGTTCGACACCATTGATCATGACATCCTATTACAGAGACTGGATCAGTCGATTGGCATTTCAGGTACCGCACTAAGTTGGTTTAAATCCTATTTATCAGATCGATCTCAGTTTGTATTTGTAAACGATGAAGCCTCAATGACCACCAACGTTAATCACGGAGTTCCACAAGGTTCTGTGCTTGGACCAATTTTATTTACCTTATATATGCTTTCTTTGGGCAATATTATCAGGAAACACTGCATAAACTTTCATTGCTATGCAGACGATACTCAATTATATCTATGGATCAAACCAGAGGAGACCAACCAGCTCGCTAAAATTCAAGAATGTCTTAAAGACAGGCTGCTCTAATAAGTCTCTTAAATCCCTCCAGTTGATCCAGAATGCTGCAGCTCGTGTACTCACAAAAACTAAGAAAAGAGATCACATGACTCCTGTATTAGCTGCTCTGCACTGGCTCCCTGTAAAATCAAGAATCACATTTAAAATTATTCTCCTCACCTACAAAGCCTTGATTTGTGATGCACCATCATATCTTATGGAGCTTGTACTACCATATTGCCCCACTAGAGAGCTGCGCTCACTAAATGTGGGGCTACTCGTGGTTCCTAGAGTCCTAAAAAGTAGGATGGGAGCCAGAGCCTTCAGTTATCAAGCTCCTCTTTTATGGAACCAGCTTCCACTTTCAGTCCGGGAGGCAGACACAGTCACCTCATTCAAGAATAGACTTAAGACTTTCCTGTTTAATAGTGCTTATAGTTAGGGCTGAATCAGGTTTGCCCTGGTCCAGCCCCTTGATATGCTGCTATAGGCTTATAGGCTGCTGGGGGATGTTTTAGGATACACTGAGCACCTATCTCCTCTTCTCTCTCTCCTTATGGATGAATTTACATCTCTCCATTGCACCTTATTAACTCTGCTTCCTCCCCGGAGTCGTTGTGACTTCACGTCTCATAGGGTCCATTGGACCTGGAGGTGTCTGATGCTGGTGAGCCGGCCTCCCATTGGCCCTGCTGATGCCCCGCCCCCCTCCTCTCTACCTCCTTCTGTTTCATGGATTGGAGTTCCATTCATACATTGTCATATTCATGTAATGTGTTTATGTAACTCTGTAACTCTGTTCATCTGGTCACATGACATCTATTCATCTGTCCATCCGGGGAGAGGGATCCTCCTCTGTTGCTCTCCTGAAGGTTTCTTCCCTTTTTTCCCTGTCAAAGGTTATTTTTGGGGAGTTTTTCCTGATCCGATGTGAGGTCAAAGGTCAGGGATGTCGTATGTGTACAGATTGTAAAGCCCTCTGAGGGGAGTTTGTG
>NC_046987.1:23247105-23252105 GCF_009769545.1 Cyclopterus lumpus
TCCTGATCCTGTCTTCTAGCTCTGTGTTTGGTCTCCTCCCCCTGATCCTGTCTTCTAGCTCTGTGTTTGGTCTCCTCCTCCTGATACTGTCTTCTAGCTCTGTGTTTGGTCTCCTCCTCCTGATACTGTCTTCTAGCTCTGTGTTTGGTCTCCTCCTCCTGATCCTGTCTTCTAGCTCTGTGTTTGGTCTCCTGCCCCTGATCCTGTCTTCTAGCTCTGTGTTTGGTCTCCTCCTCCTGATCCTGTCTTCTAGTTCTGTGTTTGGTCTCCTCCTCCTGATACTGATCCTGTCTTCTAGCTCTGTGTTTGATCTCCTCCTCCTGATCCTGTCTTCTAGCTCTGTGTTTGGTCTCCTCCCCCTGATCCTGTCTTCTAGCTCTGTGTTTGGTCTCCTCCTCCTGATCCTGTCTTCTAGCTCTGTGTTTGATCTCCTCCTCCTGATCCTGTCTTCTAGCTCTGTGTTTGGTCTCCTCCTCCTGATCCTGTCTTCTAGCTCTGTGTTTGATCTCCTACTCCTGATCCTGTCTTCTAGCTCTGTGTTTGGTCTCCTCCTCCTGATCCTGTCTGTCTTCTAGCTCTGTGTTTGGTCTCCTCCTCCTGATCCTGTCTTCTAGCTCTGTGTTTGGTCTCCTCCTCCTGATCCTGTCTACTAGCTCTGTGTTTGGTCTCCTCCTCCTGCTCCTGTCTTCTAGCTCTGTGTTTGGTCTCCTCCTCCTGATCCTGTCTTCTAGCTCTGTGTTTGGTCTCCTCCTCCTGATACTGTCTTCTAGCTCTGTGTTTGGTCTCCTCCTCCTGCTCCTGTCTTCTAGCTCTGTGTTTGGTCTCCTCCTCCTGATCCTGTCTTCTAGCTCTGTGTTTGGTCTCCTCCTCCTGATCCTGTCTTCTAGCTCTGTGTTTGGTCTCCTCCCCCTGATCCTGTCTTCTAGCTCTGTGTTTGGTCTCCTCCCCCTGATCCTGTCTTCTAGCTCTGTGTTTGGTCTCCTCCCTTTGATCCTGTCTTCTAGCTATGTGTTTGGTCTCCTCCTCCTGATCCTGTCTTCTAGCTCTGTGTTTGGTCTCCTCCTCCTGATCCTGTCTTCTAGCTCTGTGTTTGGTCTCCTCCTCCTGATCCTGTCTTCTAGCTCTGTGTTTGGTCTCCTCCTCCTGATACTGTCTTCTAGCTCTGTGTTTGGTCTCCTCCCCCTGATCCTGTCTTCTAGCTCTGTGTTTGGTCTCCTCCTCCTGATCCTGTCTTCTAGCTCTGTGTTTGGTCTCCTCCTCCTGATCCTGTCTGTCTTCTAGCTCTGTGTTTGGTCTCCTCCTCCTGATCCTGTCTGTCTTCTAGCTCTGTGTTTGGTCTCCTCCTCCTGATACTGTCTTCTAGCTCTGTGTTTGATCTCCTCCTCCTGATCCTGTCTTCTAGCTCTGTGTTTGGTCTCCTCCCCCTGATCCTGTCTTCTAGCTCTGTGTTTGGTCTCCTCCTCCTGATCCTGTCTTCTAGCTCTGTGTTTGGTCTCCTCCTCCTGATCCTGTCTTCTAGCTCTGTGTTTGGTCTCCTCCCCCTGATCCTGTCTTCTAGCTCTGTGTTTGGTCTCCTCCTCCTGATCCTGTCTTCTAGCTCTGTGTTTGGTCTCCTCCTCCTGATCCTGTCTTCTAGCTCTGTGTTTGGTCTCCTCCTCCTGATACTGTCTTCTAGCTCTGTGTTTGGTCTCAGAGCTGAACGTGGATCTGCAGCTCACAGGAATCTGCATGTGTTACTCCTCACAGGGGGGGGGTGTAATCTGATCCAGGTTCAGGTTTAGTGCTGCAGCTGCAGGACCGAGTCCTCACAGAAGATCAGCTGTCTTTACAAACATGTGAAACAACAGCCGGAGTCCAAAGACGTCTCAAAGGAAAGGACAGAGGACATAGGACAGAAGGCAGAGGACATAAGACAAAGGACAGAGGACATAGGACAGAAGGCAGAGGACATAGGACAGAGGACAAAGGACAGAAGGCAGAGGACAAAGGACAGAAGGCAGAGGACATAAGACAGAGGACATAGGACAGAGGACAAAGGACAGAAGGCAGAGGACAAAGGACAGAAGGCAGAGGACATAAGACAAAGGACAGAGGACATAGGACAGAGGACAAAGGACAGAAGGCAGAGGACATAAGACAGAGGACAAAGGACAGAGGACTTCTCATTCTTCCTCTTCTTCTCCTTTGTCTTTTTAGTCATTGTATTGATTGATTTATTATGAATATATTAACTGATTTATTATGAATATATTGACAGTAACTGCCTTCATAAATTCTCTCATATTTTTTAAGGCAAAATAAAAAATGTCTTACCCAGCCTTCACCCCTGACCTCTGACCTCACCGCGCACACCTGAGTCTTTTTGTTGAAGACTGGGGTCAGAGAGTTCAGAGGTCACAGGTCACGACTTACCAGCTGTTTCCTGAGCAGCAGGATGTTCTCCTCCAGGAGCTTCTCCTCGGAGCTCCGCGGCTCCTCCTTCTCCTTCTTCTCAGTCTCCTCCTTCTCCTTCTTCTTCTTCTTCTCCTTCTCCTCCTCTTTCTTCTCCTCCTTCTCAATCTTCTCCTCCTGCTGGAGCTCCAGCGCAGCCCGGACCAGCACCTCCTGCCGCTGCCGCAGGTACTCCAGCTCCCCAAGTCCGGACACGGTGGCCTCTAGCCGCTCCCTCCTGGAGGTCATGACCTCTGTCCTCAGGGTCTCTGCAGCATCAGGGTCCGGAGAGTCTGCAGGAACAGGGTCCTCAGGGTCTCTGCAGCATCAGGGTCCGGAGGGTCTGCAGGATCAGGGTCCTCAGGGTCTCTGCAGCATCAGGGTCCGGAGAGTCTGCAGGAACAGGGTCCTCAGGGTCTCTGCAGCATCAGGGTCCGGAGGGTCTGCAGGATCAGGGTCCTCAGGGTCTCTGCAGCATCAGGGTCCGGAGGGTCTGCAGGAACAGGGTCCTCAGGGTCTCTGCAGCATCAGGGTCCGGAGGGTCTGCAGGAACAGGATCCTCAGGGTCTCTGCAGCATCAGGGTCCTCAGGGTCTGCAGGAACAGGGTCATCAGGGTCTCTGCAGCATCAGGGTCCGGAGAGTCTGCAGGAACAGGATCCTCAGGGTCTCTGCAGCATCAGGGTCCGGAGGGTCTGCAGGAACAGGATCCTCAGGGTCTCTGCAGCATCAGGGTCCTCAGGGTCTGCAGGAACAGGGTCATCAGGGTCTCTGCAGCATCAGGGTCCGGAGAGTCTGCAGGAACAGGGTCTCTGCAGCATCAGGGTCCGGAGGGTCTGCAGGATCAGGGTCCTCAGGGTCTCTGCAGCATCAGGGTCCGGAGGGTCTGCAGGAACAGGGTCCTCAGGGTCTCTGCAGCATCAGGGTCCTCAGGGTCTGCAGGAACAGGGTCCTCAGGGTCTCTTCAGCATCAGGGTCCGGAGGGTCTGCAGGAACAGGATCCTCAGGGTCTCTGCAGCATCAGGGTCCGGAGGGTATGCAGGAACAGGGTCCGGAGGGTCTCTTCAGCATCAGGGTCCGGAGGGTCTGCAGGAACAGGGTCCTCAGGGTCTCTTCAGCATCAGGGTCCGGAGGGTCTGCAGGAACAGGATCCTCATGGTCTCTGCAGCATCAGGGTCCTCAGGGTCTGCAGGAACAGGGTCCTCAGGGTCTCTTCAGCATCAGGGTCCGGAGGGTCTGCAGGAACAGGATCCTCAGGGTCTCTGCAGCATCAGGGTCCGGAGGGTATGCAGGAACAGGGTCCGGAGGGTCTCTTCAGCATCAGGGTCCGGAGGGTCTGCAGGAACAGGGTCCTCAGGGTCTCTTCAGCATCAGGGTCCGGAGGGTCTGCAGGAACAGACCCGCATGGCTGCGGGGCAGCAGGGTCGGATCAGTTGGATTCAGACCCAGACCCTCAGACTGGTCTCTGAAGCTCCCGCTATCAACCGGTGGTCTCCCGTGTATCCCGTGAATCGGTCCCGGTCTAGTCGGGTCCGGTGACCAGGTGAGTCCCAGCATGCCCCGGGGCCGCAGCGGGCAGTTTGTCCGTCACAAAGAAGCCGAGCGTCGGCTCGAGCTGCGCGCTGCTGCCGCTCCTCGCGCTGCTCCGTCCGGACTGACGCCTCCGCCTCCGAGGCCCCGCCCCCTCCAAGGTGTCTGACACGTGCGCTTCCTGTAGACACTTTCAGAATAAAATCTCCTGTTACTTTCTTAGATACAATAAACTTATAAATGACTACATTACATTTCATGTCATTTAGCTGACGCTTTTATCCAAAGCGACTTACAATCATGTTACATTAAGACACCGTAGAACAGCTACAGGGAACAGTTCAGGGTTAAGTGTCTTGCTCAAGGACACATGGACTAGGGCGGGGATTGAACCACCAACCCCCTGATTGATTATTCTACTAATGTGTTTGCTTTATTTGTTTGTCATGTCATGAATGAGTGTTGCACATGACAATAAATGATCCTTCATATTTACATGTGAGACAACCTTTTAAAATAGAATTAAATGATCACATGATAATTTAATAATAATTCACAGCTCATCATGTTTTTAGTAGTGGAGGAACAACCGCAAAGTATTATTTTGAAGGGCACATTCACACTACTTCCTGTCTGATTGCGTTGATTTGTGTGAACTTGAGGCTCCGACCCGCAGACGTTCCTCATCTCTCAGGCTTCCGCCAGGTCCTAAAGCCTTTCCGGTTCTGTTCGGCCTATTCATCATATTTAAAGATTCAAATAATGTAAAACACATTTTTATATTTCTCATCAAAGCTTTAGAGTCACTAAGTTTTTATTGTTCTCATAAAGTTTAATCACTAAGTTTTTATTGTTCTTATAAAGTTTAGTCACTAAGTTTTTATTGTTCTCATAAAGTTTAGTCACTAAGTTTTTATTGTTCTCATAAAGTTTAGAGTCACTAAGTTATTATTGTTCTTCTTCTTTGTGTGTTTTAGTGTGTCTTTGTGTGTTTTAGTGTGTGTTTTAGTGTGTCTTTGTGTGTTTTAGTGTGTTTTAGTGT
>NC_046987.1:23257105-23272105 GCF_009769545.1 Cyclopterus lumpus
TGTGTGTGTCACCTGTGTGTGTGTGGCTCACCTGTGTGTGTGTGTGTGTGTGTGTGTGTGTGTGCGTGGCTCACCTGTGTGTGTGTGTGTCACCTGTGTGTGTGTGTCACCTGTGTGTGTGTGGCCCACCTGTGTGTGTGTGTGTGTGCGTGGCTCACCTGTGTGTGTGTGTGTGTGTGTGTGTCACCTGTGTGTGTGTGTGTGTGTGTGTCACCTGTTTGTGTGTGTGTGTGGCTCACCTGTGCTGCAGGGTCCTCCATGTGAGGAGGAGGAGCCAGGTCGGTCTGGAGGTCAGAGGTCAGAGTACCGATTGGCTCCACCATCAGGTAACCCACGGCAACGGAGCTCTGATCGGTCCCTTCCAAACTGACTTCTGAGCCTTCAGTCAGACACACAGATGTGATGTCACAGGGAATCAATGTTAATCCCTCAGCTGTGTCTGAAGGCAGTCTCACCTGCAGCCTGACTCGTCTGTCCAGGTGACGAGGTCTGATCCTCCCCCACACTCCCCCCCTCCTCCTGATCCTGATCCCTGCTCCAGGAGCCCTGAGGACGCATTGGGGTCAGAGGTCGTGTGTGTTAGTGTGTGGGTCAGTGAGTGATAGTATGTGCTAGTGTGTATCTGTGTGTGTGTGTGTGTGTGTACCTCTGGCAGTGTGTCTCTGTGCTCCTTGTTGGCCCTGAGGAGGTCGTGACCTTTGACTTGTCCTTCACTGAGGGGGTCAAAGTCCTGGAGGAGTGACGACAAGAAATACCTCACTGAGGACTAATAGTTCTATAGTTGTAGTACTACTACTACAACTGTAGTATTAACACTACACATGTAGTATTAATACTACAACTGTAGTATTAACACTACAACTGTAGTATTAACTGTAGTATTAATACTACAACTGTAGTATTAACACTACACATGTAGTATTAATACTATAACTGTAGTATTAACTGTAGTATTAATACTACAACTGTAGTATTAACACTACACATGTAGTATTAATACTACAGTTGTATCCTCACCATTTCCTGGAGCTCCTGGAGAGAACTGGAGAAACTGAAGACACCCTCCTCTGAGAGAGAGAGAGACAGAGAGAGAGAGAGAGAGAGACAGAGAGAGAGAGAGAGAGAGACAGAGAGAGACAGAGAGAGAGAGAGACAGAGAGAGAGAGAGAGACAGAGAGAGAGAGAGAGAGAGAGAGAGAGACAGAGAGAGAGAGAGAGACAGAGAGAGAGAGAGAGAGAGAGAGAGACAGAGAGAGAGAGAGAGACAGAGAGAGAGAGAGAGAGAGACAGAGAGAGACAGAGAGAGAGAGAGAGAGACAGAGAGAGAGAGAGAGAGAGACAGAGAGAGAGAGAGAGACAGAGAGAGACAGAGAGAGAGAGAGAGAGAGACAGAGAGAGAGAGAGACAGAGAGAGAGAGAGAGACAGAGAGAGACAGAGAGAGAGACAGAGAGAGAGACAGAGAGAGAGAGAGAGAGAGAGAGAGACAGAGAGAGACAGAGAGAGAGAGAGAGAGACAGAGAGAGAGAGACAGATAGAGAGAGACAGAGAGAGAGAGTTGATTTAGTTGAAATGTGGAGAACAGAGAGAGTTCTGGTGTGATGATGAAGATGAAGATCTATATGAGGAAGATACCTGTCATGGCAGCCAGCTGGTGGACGCTGAGCAGCAGTTCTCCCTCTGAGATGTGCTTCAGAGCTGCTTCAGTCCCTGCTGTCACTGTGGTGCTGCTCGAGTCCTCTGAGGAGCTGGAGGGGGACGCTGATCTGGGGTCAGGAGCAGGACCAGGAGCAGGACCAGGAGCAGGACCAGGAGCAGGACCAGGAGCAGGACCAGGATCAGGACCAGGAGCAGGACCAGGAGCAGGAGGAGACGGGGAGGGAGCAGGGGGGGTTGAGGGGGAAGGGAGAGGGGAGGAGAAAAGAGGCTCCTCCTCTGCCACTGACATCACGCTGCAGGAGAAGAGAGAGACTGATGTCTGGATGTCCTACATCTCCCACAATGCACCTGGACACTGGTCTTTCACTAGAGGCCCCTCTCTCTGTGTACATACAGCAGCTTCGAGCGTGTATCCAGCTGTTCCTCTGGTCTCTCCTCCTCCAATGGCAGTTCAACATCTCCCCAGGTCAGAGGGGGAGGGGCTTGACAGACAGCAGGAGGACTTCCTGCAAAGGGGGCGGGCTCTGGACTTGAGGTGGGCGTGGCTACAGGCTCTGAGGTCATAGTCAAACAGAAAGAGAAACAACGGATCATTGAACCATCATCATCATCGTCAGACAGATCTTCAACCAATACAAGTACAGCTACAGAAGAACAAGTACACAAGTACAGCTACAGAAGAACAAGTACACAAGTACAGCTACAGAAGAACAAGTACAGCTACAGAAGAACAAGTACACAAGTACAGCTACAGAAGAACAAGTACACAAGTACAGCTACAGAAGAACAAGTACACAAGTACAGCTACAGAAGAACAAGTACAGCTACAGAAGAACAAATACACAAGTACAGCTACTGAAGAACAAGTACACAAGTACAGCTACAGAAGAACAAGTACACAAGTACAGCTACAGAAGAACAAGTACACAAGTACAGCTACAGAAGAACAAGTACACAAGTACAGCTACTGAAGAACAAGTACACAAGTACAGCTACAGAAGAACAAGTACAGCTACAGAAGAACAAGTACAGCTACAGAAGAACAAATACACAAGTACAGCTACTGAAGAACAAGTACACAAGTACAGCTACAGAAGAACAAGTACACAAGTACAGCTACAGAAGAACAAATACACAAGTACAGCTACTGAAGAACAAGTACACAAGTACAGCTACAGAAGAACAAGTACACAAGTACAGCTACAGAAGAACAAGTACACAAGTACAGCTCCAGAAGAACAAGTACACAAGTACAGCTACAGAAGAACAAGTACACAAGTACAGCTTCAGAAGAACAAGTACACAAGTACAGCTACAGAAGAACAAATACACAAGTACAGCTACTGAAGAACAAGTACACAAGTACAGCTACAGAAGAACAAGTACACAAGTACAGCTACAGAAGAACAAGTACACAAGTACAGCTTGAGAAAAACAAGAACACAAGTACAGCTACAGAAGGACAAGTACACAAGTACAGCTACAGAAGAACAAGTACACAAGTACAGCTACAGAAGAACAAGTACAGCTACAGAAGAACAAATACACAAGTACAGCTACAGAAGGACAAGTACACAAGTACAGCTACAGAAGAACAAGTACAGCTACAGAAGAACAAATACACAAGTACAGCTACAGAAGAACAAGTACACAAGTACAGCTACAGAAGAACAAGTACAGCTACAGAAGAACAAGTACACAAGTACAGCTCCAGAAGAACAAGTACACAAGTACAGCTACAGAAGAACAAGTACAGCTACAGAAGAACAAGTACACAAGTACAGCTACAGAAGGACAAGTACACAAGTACAGCTACAGAAGAACAAGTACACAAGTACAGCTTCAGAAGAACAAGTAAGGGTACAGAAGAACAACTCCTCCCCTTCCTTTCCAAAACTCTGTGTGAGCTATCTTTAACCAAGTATCCTCCTTTCTCCACAGTAACAACCTTATAGACCCCCACCAGTCTGGATTAAAGGCCACTCAACAGAGACCTCTCTCCTCTGTCCTTATCCTTCACACTAGAGCATCCTCTCTCCTCTGTCCTTATCCTTCACAATAGAGCATCCTCTCTCCTCTGTCCTTATCCTTCACACTAGAGCATCCTCTCTCTCCTCTGTCCTTATCCTTCACACTAGAGCATCCTCTCTCCTCTGTCCTTATCCTTCACACTAGAGCAGCCTCTCTCTCCTCTGTCCTCATCCTTCTAGACCTTTCCGCTGCCTTTGACACAGTGAACCACCAGATCCTCATGTCCTCCCTCCAGGACCTGGTATCTCAGGCTCTGCTCTCACTCTTCTCATCCTACCTCACCGACCGCTCTTACCGGGTAACCTGGAGAGGATCTGTGTCTGAGCCTTGTCCTCTGACTACTGGGGTCCCTCAGGGCTCAGTACTTGGTCCTCTTCTCTTCTCTCTGTACACCAACTCTCTCTCTCTGTCATTCTCTCTCATGGCTTCACCTACCACAGCTATGCTGACGACACCCAACTGATCCTCTCGTTTCCCCAATCTGAAACACAGGTAGCAGCACGAATCTCTGCCTGTCTGACTGACATCTCTCAGTGGATGTCTGACTGACATCTCTCAGTGGATGTCTGTCTCACCTTCAACAACTCAGTGTTGGCCCCGCCCCCGACTGCCAGGAACCTCGGTGTGACACCTGTCAGTCAACTCTCCCTGACTGCCAACATTACCGCAGCAACACGCTCCTGTAGGTACATGCTGTACAACATCAGGAGAATACGACCTCTTCTCACTCAGAAGGCGGTCCAGGTCCTGGTCCAGGTTCTGGTCCAGGTCCTGGTCCAGGTTCTGGTCATCTCACAGCTAGACTACTGTAACTCCTCCTTCAGGTCTACCTGCTAATGCCATTCGACCTCTACAGCTCATCCAGAATGCAGCTGCTCGACTGGTCTTCAACCTCCGAAATTTACCCACAATCCTCCGCTCCTCCGCGACCTTCACTGGTTACCGGGACATGGTCTAACCTCACACCAGGACATGGTCTAACCTCACACCCAGGACATGGTCTAACCTCACACCAGGACATGGTCTAACCTCACACCAGGACATGGTCTAACCTCACACCAGGACATGGTCTAACCTCACACATAGGACATGGTCTAACCTCACATCCAGGACATGGTCTAACCTCACATCCAGGACATGGTCTAACCTTCACCCAGGACATGGTCTAACCTCACATCCAGGACATGGTCTGACCTCACATCCAGGACATGGTCTAACCTCACACCCAGGACATGGTCTAACCTCACACCCAGGACATGGTCTAACCTCACACCAGGACATGGTCTAACCTCACATCCAGGACATGGTCTAACCTCACACCCAGGACATGGTCTAACCTTCATCCAGGACATGGTCTAACCTCACACCCAGGACATGGTCTAACCTTCATCCAGGACATGGTCTAACCTCACACCCAGAACATGGTCTAACCTCACATCCAGGACATGGTCTAACCTCACATCCAGGACATGGTCTAACCTCACATCCAGGACATGGTCTAACCTCACACCCAGGACATGGTCTAACCTTCATCCAGGACATGGTCTAACCTTACATCCAGGACATGGTCTAACCTTCATCCAGGACATGGTCTAACCTCACACCCAGGACATGGTCTAACCTCACACCCAAGACATGGTCTAACCTTCATCCAGGACATGGTCTAACCTTACATCCAGGACATGGTCTAACCTTACATCCAGGACATGGTCTAACCTTCATCCAGGACATGGTCTAACCTTCATCCAGGACATGGTCTAACCTCACACCCAGGACATGGTCTAACCTCACACCCAGGACATGGTCTAACCTTCATCCAGGACATGGTCTAACCTTACATCCAGGACATGGTCTAACCTTCATCCAGGACATGGTCTAACCTTACATCCAGGACATGGTCTAACCTTCATCCAGGACATGGTCTAACCTCACACCCAGGACATGGTCTAACCTCACACCCAGGACATGGTCTAACCTCACACCCAGGACATGGTCTAACCTCACACCCAGGACATGGTCTAACCTTCATCCAGGACATGGTCTAACCTTACATCCAGGACATGGTCTAACCTTCATCCAGGACATGGTCTAACCTCACACCAGGACATGGTCTAACCTTCATCCAGGACATGGTCTAACCTCACACCCAGGACATGGTCTAACCTCACACCCAGGACATGGTCTAACCTTCATCCAGGACATGGTCTAACCTTACATCCAGGACATGGTCTAACCTTACATCCAGGACATGGTCTAACCTTCATCCAGGACATGGTCTAACCTCACACCCAGGACATGGTCTAACCTCACACCCAGGACATGGTCTAACCTCACACCCAGGACATGGTCTAACCTCACACCCAGGACATGGTCTAACCTCACATCCAGGACATGGTCTAACCTTCATCCAGGACATGGT
This sequence comes from Cyclopterus lumpus, assembly GCF_009769545.1. Lineage (NCBI taxonomy): Eukaryota > Metazoa > Chordata > Actinopteri > Perciformes > Cyclopteridae > Cyclopterus > Cyclopterus lumpus. The sequence goes on from NC_046987.1 coordinate 23,263,213, forward strand.
CTAACCTCACACCAGGACATGGTCTAACCTTCATCCAGGACATGGTTTAACCTCACACCCAGGACATGGTCTAACCTTCATCCAGGACATGGTCTAACCTCACACCCAGGACATGGTCTAACCTCACATCCAGGACATGGTTTAACCTCACACCCAGGACATGGTCTAACCTTCATCCAGGACATGGTCTAACCTCACACCCAGGACATGGTCTAACCTCACATCCAGGACATGGTCTAACCTTCATCCAGGACATGGTCTAACCTCACACCCAGGACATGGTTTAACCTCACACCCAGGACATGGTCTAACCTTCATCCAGGACATGGTCTAACCTCACACCCAGGACATGGTCTAACCTCACATCCAGGACATGGTCTAACCTCACACCAGGACATGGTCTACCCTCACACCCAGGACATGGTCTAACCTCACATCCAGGACATGGTCTAACCTCACACCAGGACATGGTCTAACCTCACATCCAGGACATGGTCTAACCTCACACCAGGACATGGTCTACCCTCACACCCAGGACATGGTCTAACCTCACACCCAGGACATGGTCTAACCTCACACCCAGGACATTGCTGTTCTGGCTCCTCATTGGTGGAACGAGCTCCCCATTGACATCAGGACAGGAAGTCTCTACAAACCATACCGACTACACCTTGAATAGGGAAGGTAGAGCCGTAGTAGCACTTTAGCAACACTTAAATGTCTCTTACTGATAGCACTTTGTAGTTTAACACTTTAGTAACACTTAAATGTCTCTTACTGATAGCACTTTGTAGTTTAACTTTATTGAAGAAATTGTACTTGCTTGATTCTTGTTGTTCTGAGTTTGGACTCATGGTTTAATGCACTTATTGTAAGTCGCTTTGGATAAAAGCGTCAGCTAAATTACATGTAATGTAATGTAATGTAATGTAAAAGTCATGTGACCGTGGTGGAGTTCCTCTATAGACTAACAGGAAGTCATGTGACCGTGGTGGAGTTCCTCTATAGACTAACATGAAGTCATGTGACCGTGGTGGAGTTCCTCTATAGACTAACATGAAGTCATGTGACCGTGGTGGAGTTCCTCTATAGACTAACAGGAAGTCATGTGACCGTGGTGGAGTTCCTCTATAGACTAACAGGAAGTCATGTGACCGTGGTGGAGTTCCTCTATAGACTAACAGGAAGTCATGTGACCGTGGTGGAGTTCCTCTATAGACTAACAGGAAGTCATGTGACCGTGGTGGAGTTCCTCTATAGACTAACAGGAAGTCATGTCTGGCTCATCTCGAACAAACCTACTGCTGCTGTGTCTGACCTGGATCTGTGATTGGCCGAAGAGACTCGTCGTTCAGCAGGCTGGTTGGTTCAGAGGCAGGGGGCGTGGTCAGGGGCGGGGTCTCTGTGTTGGGTGCGGCGGGGCTGGGTTGAAGCGTCGGTGTAGGAACCAGTGATACCAGTTTGTCCTGTAACGGAATGGACAACAAGATTCAGTTTGTGATCAGAACACAAAGACAGACTGAAGATGCTGTACCTCCTGACCTGAGGGTATCCTGGACCTGGTTCTGCTGGCTCCGGTCCTGGTTCTGGTCCTGGTTCCAGTGAGTCCCTCTGTCTCAGCAGCAGGGCAACTTGCTCCGTCAGAACCTCACTAACCAGCTCCAGGATCAGAGCCGAGTCCACTGACATGTTGCAGTCCACAAAGAGCTGCAGACCTCCACCTCTTACTGAACCCACAACAACACCATTAGAACACTCGACAACACAGTCAGAACAAACAACAACAACAACACCATCACAAAACAACAACACGGTCAGAACACCCACAACAATAGTCTGCTTCATATAGAGACCATAGATCTAACTATAATTGAATGTGTGTATTATATTAAATGAACGTGTTGCTTATTCTTATTCTTTCAGGACTAACTCCACCGGTGAGAAACAGAATAAATATTAAAACATATTTCAAAGCAATAAGAAAGTTTCCTTCTATAACGTATCATCACCTTATGAGAATAAATTAAAAACATCAGACTGTCAGACCAATGAGGGAGCACCATGAGAACTCTGCTCTTATTGGTCGGCTCACCGATGTCTGAGGTGGCGCTCTGCTCCTCGGACTTTGATTGGTCAGTGTAGTCATTCTGGGCGGGGTCGGGGAGAGGGGGTCGATACATCTCTGAGATCATCCGGGACATCAGCTGCTGCTCCACCCTGGAACCAACGAAGACAGACCAGTTCAGACTCATTCTGCCTGGTTCAGTCCGGTTCTGACCGGTTGAGACCAGTTCAGACTCATTCAGCCTGGTTCAGCCCGGTTCTGACCGGTTGAGACCAGTTCAGACTCATTCAGCCTGGTTCAGTCCGGTTCTGACCGGTTGAGACCAGTTCAGACTCATTCAGCCTGGTTCAGTCCGGTTCTGACCGGTTGAGACCAGTTCAGAACAGCTCAGCCTGGTTCAGCCCGGTTCTGACCGGTTGAGACCAGTTCAGACTCATTCAGCCCGGTTCTGACCGGTTGAGACCAGTTCAGACTCATTCAGCCTGGTTCAGTCCGGTTCTGACCGGTTGAGACCAGTTCAGAACAGCTCAGCCTGGTTCAGCCCGGTTCTGACCGGTTGAGACCAGTTCAGACTCATTCTGACTGGTTCAGCCCGGTTCTGACCGGTTGAGACCAGTTCAGACTCATTCAGCCTGGTTCAGTCCGGTTCTGACCAGTTCAGACTCATTCAGCCTGGTTCAGTCCGGTTCTGACCGGTTGAGACCAGTTCAGACTCATTCAGCCTGGTTCTGACCGGTTGAGACCAGTTCAGACTCATTCAGCCTGGTTCAGTCCGGTTCTGACCGGTTGAGACCAGTTCAGACTCATTCAGCCCGGTTCTGACCGGTTGAGACCAGTTCAGACTCATTCTGACTGGTTCAGCCCGGTTCTGACCGGTTGAGACCAGTTCAGACTCATTTAGCCCGGTTCTGAACGGTTGAGACCAGTTCAGACTCATTCAGCCTGGTTCAGCCCGGTTGAGACCAGTTCAGACTCATTCAGCCTGGTTCAGCCCGGTTGAGACCAGTTCAGACTCATTCAGCCTGGTTCAGTCCGGTTCTGACCGGTTGAGACCAGTTCAGACTCATTCAGCCTGGTTCTGACCGGTTGAGACCAGTTCAGACTCATTCAGCCTGGTTCAGTCCGGTTCTGACCGGTTGAGACCAGTTCAGACTCATTCAGCCCGGTTCTGACCGGTTGAGACCAGTTCAGACTCATTCAGCCTGGTTCAGTCCGGTTCTGACCGGTTGAGACCAGTTCAGAACAGCTCAGCCTGGTTCAGCCCGGTTCTGACCGGTTGAGACCAGTTCAGACTCATTCAGCCTGGTTCAGTCCGGTTCTGACCGGTTGGGACCAGTTCAGACTCATTCTGACTGGTTCAGCCCGGTTGAGACCAGTTCAGACTCATTCAGCCTGGTTCAGTCCGTTTCTGACCGGTTGAGACCAGTTCAGACTCATTCAGCCTGGTTCTGACCGGTTGAGACCAGTTCAGACTCATTCAGCCTGGTTCAGCCCGGTTCTGACCGGTTGAGACCAGTTCAGACTCATTCAGCCTGGTTCAGCCCGGTTGAGACCAGTTCAGACTCATTCAGCCTGGTTCAGCCCGGTTGAGACCAGTTGAGACTCATTCTGACTGGTTCAGCCCGGTTCAGCCCGGTTGAGACCAGTTCAGACTCATTCAGCCTGGTTCTGACCGGTTGAGACCAGTTCAGACTCATTCAGCCCGGTTCTGACCGGTTGAGACCAGTTCAGACTCATTCAGCCTGGTTCAGTCCGGTTCTGACCGGTTGAGACCAGTTCAGACTCATTCTGACTGGTTCAGCCCGGTTGAGACCAGTTCAGACTCATTCAGCCTGGTTCAGCCCGGTTCTGACCGGTTGAGACCAGTTCAGACTCATTCAGCCTGGTTCAGCCCGGTTGAGACCTGTTCAGACTCATTCAGCCTGGTTCAGCCCGGTTGAGACCAGTTCAGACTCATTCAGCCTGGTTCAGCCCGGTTCTGACCGGTTGAGACCAGTTCAGACTCATTCAGCCTGGTTCAGCCCGGTTGAGACCAGTTCAGACTCATTCAGCCTGGTTCAGCCCGGTTGAGACCAGTTCAGACTCATTCTGACTGGTTCAGCCCGGTTGAGACCAGTTCAGACTCATTCAGCCTGGTTCAGCCCGGTTGAGACCAGTTCAGACTCATTCTGACTGGTTCAGCCCGGTTGAGACCAGTTCAGACTCATTCAGCCTGGTTCTGACCGGTTGAGACCAGTTCAGACTCATTCAGCTTGGTTCAGCCCGGTTCTGACCGGTTGAGACCAGTTCAGACTCATTCAGCCTGGTTCAGCCCGGTTGAGACCAGTTCAGACTCATTCAGCCTGGTTCAGCCCGGTTGAGACCAGTTCAGACTCATTCTGACTGGTTCAGCCCGGTTCAGCCCGGTTGAGACCAGTTCAGACTCATTCTGACAGGTTCAGCCCGGTTCTGACCGGTTGAGACCAGTTCAGACTCATTTAGCCCGGTTCTGAACGGTTGAGACCAGTTCAGACTCATTCAGCCTGGTTCAGCCCGGTTGAGACCAGTTCAGACTCATTCAGCCTGGTTCAGCCCGGTTGAGACCAGTTCAGACTCATTCAGCCTGGTTCAGTCCGGTTCTGACCGGTTGAGACCAGTTCAGACTCATTCAGCCCGGTTCTGACCGGTTGAGACCAGTTCAGACTCATTCAGCCTGGTTCAGTCCGGTTCTGACCGGTTGAGACCAGTTCAGAACAGCTCAGCCTGGTTCAGCCCGGTTCTGACCGGTTGAGACCAGTTCAGACTCATTCAGCCTGGTTCAGTCCGGTTCTGACCGGTTGGGACCAGTTCAGACTCATTCTGACTGGTTCAGCCCGGTTGAGACCAGTTCAGACTCATTCAGCCTGGTTCAGTCCGTTTCTGACCGGTTGAGACCAGTTCAGACTCATTCAGCCTGGTTCTGACCGGTTGAGACCAGTTCAGACTCATTCAGCCTGGTTCAGCCCGGTTCTGACCGGTTGAGACCAGTTCAGACTCATTCAGCCTGGTTCAGCCCGGTTGAGACCAGTTCAGACTCATTCAGCCTGGTTCAGCCCGGTTGAGACCAGTTGAGACTCATTCTGACTGGTTCAGCCCGGTTCAGCCCGGTTGAGACCAGTTCAGACTCATTCAGCCTGGTTCTGACCGGTTGAGACCAGTTCAGACTCATTCAGCCCGGTTCTGACCGGTTGAGACCAGTTCAGACTCATTCAGCCTGGTTCAGTCCGGTTCTGACCGGTTGAGACCAGTTCAGACTCATTCTGACTGGTTCAGCCCGGTTGAGACCAGTTCAGACTCATTCAGCCTGGTTCAGCCCGGTTCTGACCGGTTGAGACCAGTTCAGACTCATTCAGCCTGGTTCAGCCCGGTTGAGACCTGTTCAGACTCATTCAGCCTGGTTCAGCCCGGTTGAGACCAGTTCAGACTCATTCAGCCTGGTTCAGCCCGGTTCTGACCGGTTGAGACCAGTTCAGACTCATTCAGCCTGGTTCAGCCCGGTTGAGACCAGTTCAGACTCATTCAGCCTGGTTCAGCCCGGTTGAGACCAGTTCAGACTCATTCTGACTGGTTCAGCCCGGTTGAGACCAGTTCAGACTCATTCAGCCTGGTTCAGCCCGGTTGAGACCAGTTCAGACTCATTCTGACTGGTTCAGCCCGGTTGAGACCAGTTCAGACTCATTCAGCCTGGTTCTGACCGGTTGAGACCAGTTCAGACTCATTCAGCTTGGTTCAGCCCGGTTCTGACCGGTTGAGACCAGTTCAGACTCATTCAGCCTGGTTCAGCCCGGTTGAGACCAGTTCAGACTCATTCAGCCTGGTTCAGCCCGGTTGAGACCAGTTCAGACTCATTCTGACTGGTTCAGCCCGGTTCAGCCCGGTTGAGACCAGTTCAGACTCATTCTGACTGGTTCAGCCCGGTTCTGACCGGTTGAGACCAGTTCAGACTCATTTAGCCCGGTTCTGAACGGTTGAGACCAGTTCAGACTCATTCAGCCTGGTTCAGCCCGGTTGAGACCAGTTCAGACTCATTCAGCCTGGTTCAGCCCGGTTGAGACCAGTTCAGACTCATTCTGACTGGTTCAGCCCGGTTCAGCCCGGTTGAGACCAGTTCAGACTCATTCAGCCCGGTTCTGACCAGTTGAGACCAGTTCAGACTCATTCAGCCTGGTTCAGTCCGGTTCTGACCGGTTGAGACCAGTTCAGACTCATTCTGACTGGTTCAGCCCGGTTGAGACCAGTTCAGACTCATTCAGCCTGGTTCAGTCCGGTTCTGACTGGTTGAGACCAGTTCAGACTCATTCAGCCTGGTTCAGCCCGGTTGAGACCAGTTCAGACTCATTCAGCCTGGTTCAGTCCGGTTCTGACCGGTTGAGACCAGTTCAGACTCATTCTGACTGGTTCAGCCCGGTTGAGACCAGTTCAGACTCATTCAGCCTGGTTCAGTCCGGTTCTGACCGGTTGAGACCAGTTCAGACTCATTCAGCCTGGTTCTGACCGGTTGAGACCAGTTCAGACTCATTCAGCCTGGTTCAGTCCGGTTCTGACCGGTTGAGACCAGTTCAGAACAGCTCAGCCTGGTTCAGCCCGGTTCTGACCGGTTGAGACCAGTTCAGACTCATTCAGCCTGGTTCAGTCCGGTTCTGACCGGTTGAGACCAGTTCAGACTCATTCAGCCTGGTTCAGTCAGGTTCTGACCGGTTGAGACCAGTTCAGAACAGCTCAGCCTGGTTCAGCCCGGTTCTGACCGGTTGAGACCAGTTCAGACTCATTCAGCCCGGTTCTGACCGGTTGAGACCAGTTCAGACTCATTCAGCCTGGTTCAGTCCGGTTCTGACCGGTTGAGACCAGTTCAGAACAGCTCAGCCTGGTTCAGCCCGGTTCTGACCGGTTGAGACCAGTTCAGACTCATTCAGCCTGGTTCAGTCCGGTTCTGACCGGTTGAGACCAGTTCAGACTCATTCAGCCTGGTTCAGTCCGGTTCTGACCGGTTGAGACCAGTTCAGAACAGCTCAGCCTGGTTCAGCCCGGTTCTGACCGGTTGAGACCAGTTCAGACTCATTCAGCCCGGTTCTGACCGGTTGAGACCAGTTCAGACTCATTCAGCCTGGTTCAGTCCGGTTCTGACCGGTTGAGACCAGTTCAGACTCATTCTGACTGGTTCAGCCCGGTTGAGACCAGTTCAGACTCATTCAGCCTGGTTCAGCCCGGTTCTGACCGGTTGAGACCAGTTCAGACTCATTCAGCCTGGTTCAGCCCGGTTGAGACCAGTTCAGACTCATTCAGCCTGGTTCAGCCCGGTTGAGACCAGTTCAGACTCATTCTGACTGGTTCAGCCCGGTTCAGCCCGGTTGAGACCAGTTCAGACTCATTCTGACTGGTTCTGACCGGTTGAGACCAGTTCAGACTCATTCAGCCTGGTTCAGTCCGGTTCTGACCGGTTGAGACCAGTTCAGACTCATTCTGACTGGTTCAGCCCGGTTGAGACCAGTTCAGACTCATTCAGCCTGGTTCAGTCCGGTTCTGACCGGTTGAGACCAGTTCAGACTCATTCAGCCTGGTTCTGACCGGTTTGAGACCAGTTCAGACTCATTCAGCCTGGTTCAGCCCGGTTGAGACCAGTTCAGACTCATTCTGACTGGTTCAGCCCGGTTGAGACCAGTTCAGACTCATTCAGCCTGGTTCTGACCGGTTAAGACCAGTTCAGACTCATTCAGCCCGGTTCTGACCGGTTGAGACCAGTTCAGACTCATTCAGCCTGGTTCAGTCCGGTTCTGACCGGTTGAGACCAGTTCAGACTCATTCAGCCTGGTTCAGTCCGGTTCTGACCGGTTGAGACCAGTTCAGACTTATTCTGACTGGTTCAGCCCGGTTGAGACCAGTTCAGACTCATTCAGCCTGGTTCAGCCCGGTTCTGACCGGTTGAGACCAGTTCAGACTCATTCAGCCTGGTTCAGCCCGGTTGAGACCAGTTCAGACTCATTCAGCCTGGTTCAGTCCGGTTCTGACCGGTTGAGACCAGTTCAGACTCATTCAGCCTGGTTCAGTCCGGTTCTGACCGGTTGAGACCAGTTCAGAACAGCTCAGCCCGGTTCTGACCGGTTGAGACCAGTTCAGAACAGCTCAGCCCAGTTCTGACCGGTTGAGACCAGTTCAGACTCATTCAGCCCGGTTCTGACCGGTTGAGACCAGTTCAGACTCATTCAGCCTGGTTCAGCCCGGTTCTGACCGGTTGAGACCAGTTCAGACTCATTCAGCCCGGTTCTGACCGGTTGAGACCAGTTCAGACTCATTCAGCCTGGTTCAGTCCGGTTCTGACCGGTTGAGACCAGTTCAGACTCATTCTGACTGGTTCAGCCCGGTTGAGACCAGTTCAGACTCATTCAGCCTGGTTCAGCCCGGTTCTGACCGGTTGAGACCAGTTCAGACTCATTCAGCCTGGTTCAGCCCGGTTGAGACCAGTTCAGACTCATTCAGCCTGGTTCAGCCCGGTTGAGACCAGTTCAGACTCATTCTGACTGGTTCAGCCCGGTTCAGCCCGGTTGAGACCAGTTCAGACTCATTCAGCCTGGTTCTGACTGGTTGAGACCAGTTCAGACTCATTCAGCCTGGTTCTGACCGGTTGAGACCAGTTCAGACTCATTCAGCCTGGTTCAGCCCGGTTGAGACCAGTTCAGACTCATTCTGACTGGTTCAGCCCGGTTGAGACCAGTTCAGACTCATTCAGCCTGGTTCTGACCGGTTGAGACCAGTTCAGACTCATTCAGCCTGGTTCAGTCCGGTTCTGACCGGTTGAGACCAGTTCAGACTCAT